>NC_051158.1:47585462-47679549 GCF_013339745.2 Dermacentor silvarum | reverse complement strand
ATTGGTTAAAAGACGTACAAAAATCCGATAACTCATAGATCATTACAAACCCCATAACACTATATATGAATTGATAGGTGATTCCATGAGAAATATACATAGCGATAAATGATCATGATAATCATTAAATTATTATAATGAGCATCACAACACGAAAAAATGGGTCGGGAACCTGAAAAGTGGCCAAGAACCGAGAATTCAGGATGGTAAAGGGTGTAAGTATGGTTATAATGGTAATGAGGTGAATGAGGTGAATTAAGAGTGAATTGATGGTGAATTAAAGGGGTTTAGTAGGGTGATAGGAGGGAAACGAAAGGTAGTGATGAAACAGAGTGAGCTAAGATAATGGAAAGGGAATCAAGAGTGATGAAAATTGGAAATTTGGAGTAATAGAGCAAACCAAGTGTGATATGCAAGTAAAACCGAGATTACAGGTGAACCAAGCAGTAATAGGGTGAATAAAGAGTGAATCAAGCGTTAATTGAGAGTGTATCAATGGGTTAATGAGTGGGGGAGTGACTTGCAAAAATATATTTGTGATGTGAGGGTCCAAGTGAGAAGGGCTCAGCATTAAAAAAAGTGCTAAGTCACGATTCGAATTTGGTGAATCATAAGACGGTTTACTTGCAAAAAAACATGATGACTTGCAAAAACGACAGTAAATTGTGATTTCAGAGTGATGATGAGTCATGGTCCGACTTTGGTGAATGAAGGATGACTTTCAAAAGTTACGGCATAATATGCGATCAGAGTGACGATGACTCAGCAAAAGTAAGTGCTGAGTCACGGTCCGAGTTTGGGTGAAATAAGGACGACTTGCAAAATTGATTTTGCAAAATATGGGTTTGGAGTGAAGATGGCTCAGAAAAAAAGTTGTCGTCGTGTCACTGATTTAGTGGTACTCGGGCTTTCGCCTTCAAGTCGTCTTAATTGTACCATAAACGACCTACAAACTTTTTTAGGTTTATGTATATGCGGCGCCTTGCTATATAAAATGCGGTATATGCGGGTTATATTGCCACACCATTCTATCACTGAAGTTGCTCATACCTTGTCTTACATTCTTGACAAAATTATTCCTCGGAATTTTGATAATCACAGTCCAAAAACAAATGTCACAAAAAAAATCACCGACAGCGCATGCCTTTTGTGTTAGATCTTCTCGGACTGCCATATTAAAAGTGCGAAACAATAACAGACAACTGAAAATGACGTAATTTTGTTGGCGCGGCTGTGCCCAACCTCCGGGAACGGCCCACGCAGGAGGCCGCGTTTCTACCAGAAAGCTCGCCTTCATGCATAGCATTCGCCGCCAGCGTTTTCCGATAAACATTAGGGTTACATAAGCTGCAGGTGCCGGGAAGCGTGAGAAGCAGTCAGGGATCTTTGAATGCTATCGCGTTCCACTCTTAAAGGCGAAGCTTAAGCTTCCTCCAAGTTTTGTAGGCAAGCTGACTGCGCCTTGATCATGCGTCTCGGAGACGCGCTTGCTAAATAAATCGAAATCAGCACACTGAATGGGTGAAACGGGAGCGGAGCAGAGCGTAAACAACGCTCGGCTAAAACTCACTACTATTTCACTGGCAGCCGACTAACGACGACGGTTTCCCGTCTGTCGCCACTCGTATACTCAACTATGGCGGCGGGATATCGTCAATCTGCAATGTCTATACTCTGCCGATGATGCGCAGGCGACGTGGCTACCTTTAAGTGCCTCCTGGGCCTGGAATTCTCTGGCCGAGACCCCCAGGGTCGGCGGGTAATGGGCCTGACGCCGGGACTCGGTATGGCCACGGCCGTGGCTACGAGCCCGGAGTCGCTGTGGGAGGTGCCGGAGTCCTGGAGTCTCGAGGAGGCCTCGACGGTGCCCGTGGCTTACGCGACCGTCTACTACGCGCTCATCGTGAAGGGCGGCATGCGACCAGGAGAGTCGCTGTTGATTCACTCCGGCAGCGGAGGCGTGGGACAGGCAGCCATCGCCATCGCGCTGTCCATGGGATGTACCGTGTTCACTACCGTGGGTTAGTATCGAGCGATGGAGGAAGGAAAAAAAACGAAATTCCGAGAACATATATACGTGCAGAAATCTCGTTAAGCGATGATTGACAACTGGGTCGAGGCTAGCTCGGTGTAAAATCCGTATTCCCTACTCGAATACATGTGAAAAGCGGGTGTACTCTCGTTACTCAACCACTTAGTTGATTGAATAAAATTTTTTGTATTCAAACGAAGAAAAAAAAGCTGAATTGTCCCGACTGTAGAGAGCAGAAGGCTCTGCAAGATTTAACAAGAACTAGCCAAAATTTGGCATGTTACAGTGCGATTCAAGCACCAAGTTTACAAATCCACAACTCCGCGTCAAAAATTCAAATCACAATTCTGTATACTGATTTTGTTGGAGCACCCTAATCTCACAAATTATGTACATTAGCTTCATCGTCAGCATCATGAGCCTATTTTTATGTCCACTGCAGGACGAAGTACTCTCCCTGTGATCTCCAATTACCCCTGTCTTGCGCTCACTGATTCCAATTTCCAGCTGCAAATTTCCTAATTTCATCACCCCACCTAGTTTTCCGCCGTCCTCACTGCACTTTTCTCTTGGCATCCATTCTGTAACTTTAATGGTCCACCGGTTATCCATCCTACGCATTACCTGGCTTGCCCAGCTCCATCTTTTCCTCTTAATGTCAACTAGAATATCGGCTATCCCCGTTTTCTCTCTGATCCACACCGCTCTAGCTCTTCCTGTCTCTTAACGTTACGCCTAACATTTTTCGTTCCATCGCTCTTTGTGCGGTCCTTAACTTGTTCTCGAGCTTCTTTGTTGAGCTCTAAGTTCCTGCCCCATATGTTAGCATCGGTAGAATGCAATGATTGTACATTTTTCTTTTCAGCGACAGTGGTATGCTCCCAGTACGCATTTGGCAATGCCTGCCGTATGCACTCCAACACATTTTTATACTTCTCTAAATTTCCTTCTCATGATCAGGGTGCCTTGTCATTAATTGACCTAGATACACGTACACGTGTACAGACTCTGCAGGCTGACTGGCGATCCCGAATTCTTCTTTCCTTGCCAGGATGTTGAACGTCGTCTTTGTCTTCTGCATATTAATATTCAACCTCACTCGGTTAAGGCCCTCAATCATTTGTTGTAATTCTTGCCCTGTGTTACCGAACAGGACAATGTCATCTGCAAACTGGAGGTTGCTGAGATATTCGCCGTCGATCCTCACTCCTAAGCCTTCCCAGTCTAGGAGCTTGAATACTTCTTCTAAGCATGCAATGAATAGCATTGGAGAGCATATTAATCTATTAGTTTACATGGCTTGAAATGGTTACAATATTTAGGAGAGTTCTATGAAACTCCTACCCACCAACGATTGGGTTATGTTACAGCGGTGTGTAATTCACAAATTTTGTGCGCTTTAGTTACCTCCATTGATGCTACTTACAGAATTACGTACTTTTTATACCTCCTTTACCGAGTTGTAAACGCGGCGACAATGTTATTCCTAATTTTGCTATTTTCCAAAATGTTAGCACAGGGACTGATTAGTTAAATAAAAAAATATTCCTACCTGCAGTCCGCACATCCCCACTTTTTCAATGCAACAGATCTCATCTAGTTCGGTGGAATGAATACCGAGTAAAAGATAATCTCTGCTCCCACGTTTTCACAGGGAAAGCTTCCTAAATGTTAAGAGCGAACCCCTTACAGCCCGCAAGGATTTCCAGATGCAACCTAAAAGGATTAGTGACATCATATGTTTAATGATTTTGTTTGTTAAAATAATATATTCCGTAATCGCAACCATCCACCAAATTCGGGCCAGACTCAGAGCGTCCCATATAATTTGCGAAAATTGCGTTTTATAAACCAATTTCGGCTCAGTTTCCAAGCAGGTGCGCGCGTTAAGACGGGCTGACGCACAAGGTGGTCACGTGGGTGGGGAAAAACATCGCTTTTAACACTCGTTTCGTCCCTCTCCCTCGGTCGTTGCGCTGCTGCTACAACGGGAATTTTAAGAAATCCAAATACGGTAAACAAAAAAAAACTTGGAAATACGTGACGTCACACTGACCCACCGACACTATGGTTTGGGCAAGAAATTCGCGATTGGGAAGTGTGGGCTTCGTTTTCTACGCAGTCATTGCCACATTTGCGCGGGAGGAATGAAAATAAAGTTGCCAAAGAATACCTTGCCAGTCCTAACGGACTCGGCGTTTGGCTTTAGTGTCTTATTAAAAGTTGCTTACCGAGCCCAGTGACCTTCAGTCGGAGCTCAGCGTCCTGTTGCACGCATGCGCTCTTTTTAGCGCCCCAACCTTCGCTCTGGTTTTGTTTGCGCACGCATACGTACTTAGCTGCTTAAGAGTCGCTAAAGCGAAATACTAAATCAGTGTGCATCGATAAATTACTCTTTCAAAACTCTAGTTTAGTTATTTTGCGCTGAGGAATTGATTATTTGAAGAGAAATTGAAAAATCAAAGCTCTATTTATGGAACTTCGCGCCGAACCCCGCCAACAGGCAGGCCAATGTGACGTCACGAATTGCAAAGCATTTCTTTTCCCGTTTGATCACTTGTGACGTAATAAAAGTTGTTGAAGCTTGCCAAGTTCAGGGTTTGGTTCCTTTATATTGCAATGACATCTTTATGCATAAAGAATTACTATGCTTGTGCAGACGCCGCCACCATTGATGACGTCACAGCGCTTTGGTTCGGGACTTTCGTAGTCACGTCGCCACCAGTAATTTGTTTTTGCGTCTTTTTCTTCTTTTTTTTACCTTTAAATCCTCCGCTCACTGTAAGGGCACACCGCTCACTGTAAGGGCACACCGGCGACTCCCTGTGTTCGCGTGACTTAGATGGTCGAAAAGCGACCGCTTTTGGGTCAGTCGTTGGCTGCTCGCTTTTTTTTATTTTATTTTATTTTTATTTTATTTTTTTGTCCCAAGACCACGGTCGCAGACCTACTCAATCAAACAGCGCCGAAAGAACAGGACTTCTGTTCGCGCTGACGCTTTTTTTTTTGTTCGTTTACGTGATGATGGTATCTGCGGAAGACGTGAACCGCGCCAACCGCGAGACATTTTGGTGTGGCGGGGGGAATGTGGTGCTTGCCTGTGGGCACAATGGTAGCCGTGGTTCGCTTCTTGCTCGCCAGTCGCAGGTTGGTCGTGCGACCTCTGTCAATCTCCCGTGTGAATGTGCCCTGAGAGTTGCGTTTCTTTTTTTTGTGTGTGTATGTGTGAGTGTTATAGAAGGCTAGTTTACTAATACGACCCAATTTTCTTTTCTCTCGAGTGCCCCTTTAACCTTATCCCCGTTCTGCAACGCGTATTCAGGTTCCCGGGAGAAGCGGGAGTTCCTTCTGCGCCGCTTCCCGCAGCTTCAAGAGAGGAACATCGCAAACTCTCGCGACTTGTCCTTCGAGGATCACGTGTTGCGGGAAACCAAAGGCAGAGGTAAGTTGTGGTATTGCGTAAGAATTTCATGCTTGAGAAAGTGGCAGATGAAAGGGAAAGTGATAGAGTTTAGCCCGAGTAAGGTCAGACTGCCTACCCTGTCACACTGCAGAAGCAAATGCATGACTGATAACAAAAGGCGATTTCCGTGTCCTTCCGTCTGTCTGGGGCAGATGTCACTATGCTGCAAGACACGTTGTAGAAGAAGATAAACATGTTTGTAGCGGTTAATGAACCGCTTCGCGAAAGCCTTGCTTCACGTAGATTTCGACATGCACGTTGAACCTGCTAGTGGTTGTTTTTTTTTTTCGTAATGCTGGCCCAGTAGCATAAATTGTTGCATGTGTGTGCAAGGTTGTTTGCGCAGCACAGACAAATAGGTTTGCGAAGCTAAGGTACCGCGTGTCAAAGGTAATTATAGTCCGGTGGCCTTGTCTACTTCCGGGTGACCCACTGCTGTCTGGTGGTTCTGCCAAGCAGGCTCGAGGCCGTGGAGCAAGAGTTCAATGGTACCACGTCTCACGAGAGCTGGTGAGTGCATAATGAAATGTGGCCATGGTCTATCATACGATTCTGCGTGCTTGCATTTTTTTTTTTTCAGCTACGAAAGTTGCGGCACTCCGTTGAGCACATCAGCACTACGGTATTACCACAAGGCAATGATTTTTGTCTCACGTGCGTAGCGCATTTTAACGCGGCAGCGTTAAGGGCCCCGTGTCGCAGTACGACTTAACCACAACCTACAGGCGTGATAGCGTCGGATTGTAATTTGAATATACGAGAAAGCAGCCTGATAAGCAGCCAGGGGTCTTTGAATGCTATCGCGTTCCACTCTTAAAGGCGCAGCTTAAGCGTCCACCAATTCTGATGGTTACAAGTATGGCTTTTTGGGCTAGTTGGTTAGACACATCAGAGGTGGTCATAACGCTAGAGACACGGTCTTGTTCTCTCGTTCTTGTCCGTGTCTTCTAGCGCTATGACCACCTCTGATGCATTCCGATAGTGTTTCGCTGTACTTTGGTTCCAGGCAACATTGAGGGGAATGTTGAAAACTGATCTTTTCTAAATTTTGGACACGCGCGCGCCTCGGGGCCACAGCAAACAATTAATAAAATAATAAGAAAAGTGCTTGGGCCTTCACATTTTAATGTAACACCACTTATATTGCCCCTGGAAAAACGTCTTTCCAGCAATTCGTTTCTGTTTAAAAGTGAAGCCGACTTTAAGGGGATCAGTGTAAGCTTGGTCTTTGTAAGCTGGCTTTCCCTTGTTGAGTGTTGCAGTGGAGCCTACTCATAAAGAATAATGGGACGCGAACGGAGCCCGATAACGCTATCGCGTTGCACTTTTAAAGGCCAAGCTTAAGCGTCCTCCAATTTTCGTGATCGATCTGGCAACGACAGATAAATTCATAGCGCATCAGGGGAATTGTGGCGGCTTCGTTCAGTTTAAATTTTCTTTGGTACATAGAAACAGAAACAAGAGCAAAGGGCTGTGTGGCCTGGGAGAGACTCTTGCTCCTGTGGACGTTCAACGTGCAGATAGATCTACATTTAAAGGCCAACTTCAACAAAATTTTGCTTCCGCTATAATGTTAATAAATGCATGCGCATATTACTGAAGCAATTATTACAAAGCTGCCAGGCTGGTAATTCTCTAATTATAGTTTATGAGCACTTCAAACTAATGCCTAAGCAGACGATGCGCGCACCTGGTGGTTAGCCTGAATGACGCCACTGCCAACACGTCGCCTCCGAGGTTTCTTTAGCACACCGCGGGCAGCCGCTGGCACCCCCTGATCTCGGAGGTCATGCCGAAGTGCCACGCGCGTCACTTCCGGTGAGCATTAATGGCGGCGCTTTCCTTTTCTTCAACTTTAGGTACGAAAAAAATCCTCGCGAACCCATCTCAAAATGAGTGTCGACGTTAATGAGATTAGCATTAAAGCACTGTAGCGAAACGCCGTATTGCCAAGACCGAATATGTATGAAGCCGGGCTGCTCGCTTGCACTTCTTACGCCACACGCAGCGTCATCTAGTGGCGCGCCGCCGTAATGTCCGTGGGTGGCGCATGGTTAGATTCCGCCGAACAACGGAGAAATGTGAACTCATTTTGGCATTCTAGAGTGGCACATACAATGCGACACATACCTAGATACCAAAGTACAATCATTTTCTCGCAGCAGGCTTTAATACTGGTAATGTTAACGTATTCATTCTGCGGACATTTCGTGACACACCGTTGACATGCTCGTTGTCAAACAGATACAATTCACAAGAAAATACACATACCTCTGGCAAACGTGGAATGTACCACCAAATCAATCTCTATAAACCTAAACTCCGCAATGGAGATTTTTTTGCATAGCGTGTTCAATAAAGACTGAGACTGGTGCTGTGAAACTGTTATTCCTCAGAATTAATATTTGGCACTTTTATCCCTTCACTATACTTCCCAGTAAGTGAAATGCATGCGTCCCACCATTTCAAGCACGCCTAGGTGAAATGAGACGAGCCATCTTTTGACACCTGCTTAAAATTGTCCATATAAGCCGACTGTCTTTGTTTCACGTCAAAGCAATATAAATTTTTACCGTTCCCCAAGGCATCGCAGCAACCCACTTACCTGTTTTCCAGTCCAGCTGCGGCACCCTCGGACTTGCTTATGTACCGCAAGGTAAAAAGCGACATTGATTTGACATGAAACAAGGTGCAGTTAAGACATTAAAGGCGGTGTTAAAGTAGGTGTGAAACGGAGGCTTGACTCACGTTACCTAAGCTTCGTAGGAACAGCAGGACACTTCCATTTCACTTACTGGGGATCAGATAGAAATGGATAAAAGCGCCTATGAATTAAGTTCAGAAATAATCAATTCAGACCGTGAGTCTCCGTCTTTATTAAACAACCCTGGTGTGTACCAGGATCTTCTGTTTAATAGGTTCGGGCTCTATCACACGCCAACGCTTTTCTAACCAGGTGTGGACCTCGTGCTCAACTCGCTCGCCGGAGAGAAGCTGCAGGCCAGCGTGCGCTGCCTGGCGACCTACGGCCGCTTCCTGGAGATCGGCAAGTTCGACATGTCCAAGAACTCGCCGCTCGGAATGTCGGTGCTTCTCAAGAGCGCCGTCGTGTACGGCATTCTGTTGGAGTCGCTGTTCGGCGACAGCCCGCTCGCGGCGGAGGACAAGTGTCGCGTATGGCAATTGCTCGGCGAAGGCATCGCGTCGGGTGTGGTTCGACCGCTGGAAACCGCTCGTTTTGCAAGGGACCGGGCTGAGGAGGCATTCCGCTTCATGGCCTCGGGAAAGCACATTGGAAAGGTCGTGCTTGAGGTGAGCCCTGTTTATAAATAAATAGATAGATAGATAGATAGATAGATAGATAGATAGATAGATAGATAGATAGATAGATAGATAGATAGATAGATAGATAGATAGATAGATAGATAGATAGATATATAGATAGATAGATAGATAGATAGATAGATAGATAGATAGATAGATAGATAGATAGATAGATAGATAGATAGATAGATAGATAGATAGATAGATAGATAGATAGATAGATAGATAGATAGATAGATAGATAGATAGATAGATAGATAGATAGATAGATCTATGTCTACTTGTCCATATGTTTATGGACAAGTAGATATAGATGTATTCACAGATAGGCATACAGATGGATGGATGGACGGCCGGACGGGCGGATGGATGGGGAGATAGAAAGATGGATATATAGATACATAACTATTCTTGGCCTGTGTACATTTATTCATCCACTTCGACAACATTTTATCACCAGCAGACAAGGGCAAAAGGGGCGACGTAGACACCGCCTTAGAATGTTATCCAAGTTCGAATGCCAACACGCCCAGCACAGCAGTGCATTGGTTATGTCACGTCCGAAACAGCAGAAGGCGGCATCCTGTGAGCAATCAGAAAAATATTATAAAAAATCACCGCCCAAGCACTTCGTAGAGATGGTTAACCAGCGAAGCTGAAAAGTGCCGCTCCGGTGTTTGTCACTGGGTTTATCCCGACGGTTCATTAAAGTCTTTCTCAATTATTGGTTACGTCTTTGGGTTTCTTAATGAGGTTACACACACGTTCGGCTGCGACGGAGAGAACGACGTCACTGACGGTATGCCCGCAGTCCGCCGTTGTCGCATTGCCGCTTGCGATTCTTCAAAGTTAAATTGCTTGAAAATTAAATCTGTCCGTCAAGCAAGACAATTAATGAATGGCTCATAGCCCCTTGTGGAATGACTCATACCCCCGTAAACGCGGCCTCGCCATTACGACGACAGAAGAGACGTGAAATTGTACTTTTGAATGATGAGCGGCAACGGAGCCATCTGTGGAAGAAGACGACGACGCTCGAGCCATTGCTGATTATGATAGCTTCTGCGCACATCGTACGAACAGATTTTGGTTTGGCCTAGCCGTTATACAGCTTCGCTGCAAAAGAAACATTCGCACATTTGCTTGTAGGTGGAGCATTGAAAAGGACATCAGGGTTTAGCGTTACACTGTTGGGGGCTCTGATCAACGTGCCCGGAACCGGCTGGCTAAGATCTAAGGAGACACGTAGCTCGTCGCCACTCCGCAGCGCATGCGGTTTGCTGACTCACTGGCAAGGCTTCGAGACGACTCCTCCAGCCATGGTACAAACGAATGGGGGTTTCTTCCCGGTTATGTACAAAATGCGTGTTCAAATCAGCGGTTACGGCACTAGGGTGGCAATCGCACACTACGGCTGAAAGCTCCCTGGAAGCCCGCTCAGCCAGAAAGGTTCTTCCGAGCTAGGCTCGCCGAGCAAAGGGGGCTGCCTTGAGTTGCACAGGATTGAAGTAGAACAGTTGTACGCGTCACCGGTAGTTGTACGGCATTTAGTTCACCGCTTCACTAAAGCTTCACTTCTCACAGGTTCCATCGCGTGTTATGCAGCATTTAGTTTAACGCGTTGCTAGAGCATCGCTTGACTTAACTCGATCATGTGCATGAATACGAAAATATGCTTTTGATATTTAGTATCGCATTTTATTCATATTGGATGCCTTTTATTCAGTCCATCTAAATGAGAAGCAAGCCCTGCACTTATCTTTCTGTTTTCAATAGACTTTTTTTCTCAATAGCTGAGAGAATAAATCAAAAGTAAAGCGAAAAAATATGTAGGGTTGGTAAAAACGAGTGTTTGTGCCTTGCCACCAGTTCTCGGCAGGATATTGGAGAGAATGAATAAGTCAGAGCAAGTAGACGAGGACTTGGTGAACAGACGCACTAGGTTTATATTGCACACCGGAAGGACAAAGGTGTAATGTCACCCAAGTCGATTGGTTCTGCAAAAATTTCGAGCGCTGCCTAGAAAGAAAAATGCCCATGGCGGAGATTACGAAAGTGGGGCGAAGTAGAAAGAGAAGATTGACTAACTAAAAAACTAGAGGTGTCGGGCCGAGACACAGAATGGTTTCTGTTGTTGCTTGTAAGGTATATTAACTTTTCTTCTCCTTAACTAGAAGTCAGAAGAGTCTTCACTCCCTTAACCGTGTCCATCAAATATTTTTACTTCTCGGCCTATGACGCCCACGGCTTTTGCATTTTATTTTTACCATGTCACACCATTGTTTCCAATCATATTCCAGCGCCTTTTCCTCAACGTCATCGTCTAGAGTGCTTTGACTTATTGTGATAGACTTCACTCCCTGTCTGTCATATCTATCCAATCTTCGTTTCCTATCAGGTTCTCGTCTCCCTCTGTTGTAGTTCACGTTTAGTTAGTCTTTTTCACATGCTGCACGCAGCCCAAATAAGCTACAGCACGAGTGGTAAATGCTCCAAACATGGCGAACTTCGTAAACCACCAAGAAGCAGAATGACATGGCGACAAACTCAAAGAATGAAACACGTCACAAGTAAAGAAGAAAGAATTGAAGATCACTCAAATACCATTTGCAAACTTTTCTTAAGAGACGCATCAAGTTTCACAAAACTTAATGTTTCAATCTTGTGTGTTACGTCGATTAAAGAGAAGCACTATCTGTTGAATGATGTCCGTACGAAGGTGATAATGTTGGTAATGAGCTTTTGACCGTTCAGTGTCATCGTCGCTTTTTGATACGTTATGTGACACTACTGGGACGCTTATCAGAAATAACTAAAAAGTACAACCTACTTGTATATTTATTTCAACCAGACTCATGGTAAAATGACATTACGCTAGTGATCAACAAAAGTCGTCGCATACGGGATGTTACAGGCTCGAGCCAACGTTTCTTCATCGGGACCTGTCAGGAACATGGACAAAACAAGTCCCCTTTCGATGTTGGCTCCAGTCTGTGACATTCCTTGTTGGACAACTGCTGATGTCTTCAAATCTTCGTCGGTATACTTGTGAACCTCTTTCTAGTGTGGATTGCACAGGCGAATGAATAAATTAAATAGCCGCGAAAAAATTGAAGTTTCCGCTGATACACAATAGCTATGAGTATGCAAACCAACAGTTATGATATAATAATAATATAATGTCACATTTTACTCCGTAGCTTTCAGGTGCACTAGGCTGATCACGTGGTGTGGTTTACATTCAGCTGGTCGAAGTAGAGTGCTCGGAACACATTCGACTTGTTCATTTAGAGCCCTGTGTACGAGCGAGATATGAGTGCTTGGAGGCGCTCTACTCTCACTTTCGAGCTGGAAGCACGTCCGAGAGCCGACGGAATCTCGATCACCCGACTATTCCGATTGCTCTGAGAGCAGCCGAACGTTCGGCTGGGGCAAGCTTTCTCTCCGGATCCAATCAGGAGATGGCTAGTCATCGTTGCAAACCGAGTTGGAGCATGGTAGGAAACGTATGTATCTTCAGGAAAGATAACGAAATAAAAACGTTAAAGAGCGATCATATAGAGAATAGAGATTCCATGTGGCTGGCTGTCATAATGTGTCAGCGTACTCGTTCACAGCCGACTCCTATTTCCGTCACAGATCCGTCCGGAGGAGAGCCCACGAAAGACTTCACCAGCCTCTCCGCTCACCGTGAAGGTCACTTCTCGGACGTGCTTCTACGAGCACAAGTCCTACGTAATCACCGGTGGGCTCGGCGGCTGCGGGCTGGAGCTCGCCGACTGGATGGTGAACCGTGGCTGTCGCAAGCTCTTGCTCACGTCACGGTTCGGTGTGCAGACAGGATACCAGCGGCTGTGCCTTCGTAGAATGCGTCGCGCAGGGGCCAAAGTTCTTGTGAGCAAGGACGACGTTTCGACGATGCAGGGAACCCGGAATATCATCGAAGAGGCCGAGAGACTAGGTCCCGTTGGTGGCATTTTCAGCCTTGCAGTGGTAAGTGCGTACAAAGCATGAATGATCTTTGGTACATGTATAGAAAGGTGAGTGCATGTGAAAATTTGGTTCTTCAGATTTCGGTTCGTGGAGCGTACTTACTGATCAGGGGCAGATAAGTTCGCATGGTAACAAGGATAAACGCAGAGAGAAAGAGAGAGAGAGAGAAAGAACACAGGCACATTAAAGAGCAGCTCTCTTAGTGAACACTCCCGGACTTTGCTGACTGTGGCTGCTGCTGTGTGCTGCTGTTGCTGCCTTGACACACACGAGAGCACTTACATAATGAATTTATTTATATGTAGCATAGGGCACTCAACCCACACTTGTTCTCGGGGCCGAGTAGTTTCTATACGGAATTACGTAATGAAACAATAAGCAATACATGGATATCCTCATTGCAGCAAACATATGCCTTCAAGCTCATATCTAGCCACTTACGAGTACGCCTCGTACACGCCGTACGCCACTACTGTCTATAATGGATAGCATCCACGAGGCTGAAGAAGCAATGAAGAAAGCTCGTAATACCTTTGACCACTTATTTGAGCGTCTATAACATTGAAAAATGTTTCGCATGACATAGATAATCATCAAGGGTGGTTTCTGCCTTAATTCGTTCAGCATTTAATTATCTGCAACACGACAAGATTGGTTCACATAGGTTCAAGAAATTTGTGTTGCGTCTGCGTAGGTTTATTCAAGCACAAATGAAGTCATACGTGCGTATAAATATGTTGATATTTAAGAAATATATTTTAACAACATATATACATAGTCGCGAGTCAACGTAATTACTTTCTATAGCTGTGACGAATTTCATTAGAATGGGTGAGAGCAGGCACACTGAGCGGAAAATCCTGTCAAAGTTGGTAAAATTCCTAACGTAATCTTATGCATAATTAACTTACCCTTTGCGAAGACGTTCTCAATTGATAACAATTACATCTCGAAATTTTTGCGGGTTCTTGCGATTGCGCTTTCAGCCAGCACTGTTCTTAATGTCGCCTCACAGAGTTTGGCGTTTGCGAACGCGTCGCGCACCTTTCATGGCCACAGCAGCAGACCATTAGGCCTTCGCTGGACAGCACTGGAGCTACAGTTTTGAGTGCTACTGTTGTCGCCAGTGGGGGTGCAGCTTTTCTTTTTCTTTTCTTTTTAAGCGAAAGCTTTACTAACCTAGTCGAACCGAGTTTCGCAGTCACCAGCAATATTACCTTCATTTGACCGCAGCTGTGCCGTAGCCTAGCAAAGCATCACGTAACTCGCCGCGCCAAGCTCCGCGGAGAGCGCATGCGCTCTCCGCAGCTGGGTCGCTGCCTGACCACGTGACTCGCCGCAAGCCTGCCTAAGAGGAGCGCCGCGCTCGTGGGAGCTGAGCCATTATTGTTGAGAGCGAGGCCGGGTCTTCTCTGAGCTATAGTGCCTAGAATATATTGGCTAGTGTGCCGACCGCGGCCTTTCGGGTGGCACCGTTTGCAATGAATGTCAGCGGCTGCCGCTAGGAGCGCTGCAGTGCGGGTGTAACGTCGGTGATATATAGAATGGCAATGCAAGCCATAAAATTAGAACTGTCGAAGTGGGTGGAGGAAAACGGTGTATTGGGGGAACTACAGAATGGGTTCAGGCCAGGCAGACGCTTAGAAGACAATATGTTTGTACTAACTCAGTGCATAGAGATTTCAATAGCTCAGAAAAGACCTTTATGGATAGCATTTCTAGATATTAAAGGAGCTTATGACAACGTAGACAGGAAATTGTTGTGGGATATTCTTCAATACGAAGGCATAGATGACGATTTCGTGGAGCTGCTGAGGGAGATATATCGAGACAACCAAGTACAAGTGGCATGGGAAGGCCGAAAAGGAAATGAAATGGTGGGAATTCACCAAGGATTGAAGCAAGGATGCCCTCTGTCACCATTGTTGTTCACGCTTTACGTCAAGGGCATAGAAAGACGACTGGAAAACAGCGAATTAGGTTTTGATTTATCCTATATGCGTAATGGACAAATGGTGCAACAGAAGATCCCTGGACTGATGTACGCAGACGACATTGTGCTACTAGCGGACAATAAAAAAGATTTACAGATACTTGCGAATATCTGTGGGAACGCAGCGACAAATCTAGGCCTTAAGTTTAGCACAGAGAAATCAGGGATTATGATCTTTAATGAGCACACGAGTAACTTCGTGGTGTCAATTCAACAGCAAGTAATACCCATAGTGAAGCAATATAAGTACCTCGGCGTACACATAAACGAAGGAAAGAATTACTCAAGCAACCACCAAGATAATCTGAAAATAAAGGGGAAGCGGAATGCAGCATTAATGAAACACAGAGCACTGTGGGGCCACAATAAGTATGAGGTGGTGCGTGGAATCTGGAAAGGAGTAATGGTGCCAGCGCTAACATTCGCAAATGCCATTATATGCTTAAAATCGGATATATTGGCGGGTTTGGAAGTTAACCAAAGATCAGTAGGCCGGTTGGCTTTGGGAGCACACGGTAATACGACAAATGAGGCAGTGCATGGAGACATGGGTTGGGCCTCTTTTGAAGTCAGAGAAGCACAAAGCAAAATTAGTTTTGAAGAAAGGCTCAGGAACATTGATGAAAATAAATGGGCGGCTAAAGTGCACAAGTATCTCTACATGAAAAGCGTGGACACAGAATGGAGGAAGAGGTCAAGGAAGTTGGCAACCAAGTACAGGATAATCGAAACTGTAAATAGACAACCAGGGGTCATCAGAAAGAAAGTGAGAGAAATAGAGACCGTGAATTGGATGCAAAGAATGGAAACGAAAAGGACCATGGAGACTTACAAGAATGTGAAGAAAGAAATTATAAGGGAGAATCTGTAGAATAACACAAAGGGCAGTGCCTTGCTATTTGAAGCTCAAGCCAGTTGCCTAAGGACGAAAACATATCGGAACAAATATTCGGAATTAGATGAGACATGTGTATGCTGCAGTAAAGATCCAGAGACCACTCAGCACATCCTAATGGAATGCGACGGGATCCACCCAGCGAGAACCGTAGGTAACGTGCAACTCCCAGAAGCGCTTGGGTTTAAAGTGGAAGGAAACATAAACAGATCAGCCGTAGAGATCAGCAAGAGACGATTAGAGTACTGGTGGAAAAAAAGTAGGGAAAAGATGGATGCGACCTGATCTCTTAAAAATCATAGGCAGCGGTACAAGGTAAATTTTTGAAAAAGAAAAATAATGATAGGTATACAAAAATGCAAGATAAAGAACATGTATAGTATACCTGATTAAATCAAGCAGGCTAGGTGACTATTTGTCGCCGCCCCGTTTCAAAGGGGATGCCAATAAATCATCATCATCATCATCATCGTGCCGCGGCGCCACCCGCTCTTCATAGACCGCCGTGTTTTCACATAGGGCTGCTGCGCTTTTTGTATTTATAAAGCCGTAGGAGCAGTAAATTTCCCATGTGGGAAGGTAATTTCTAATTTAGGGTTTCTTTTGGCTATAACAAGGCTTATTTACTGCTTGCTGCCTGCGTTTGAACTTACGTACTAGCTAGCTCTGTTTCGAGTGTCGAACCTCCGGTGGTTCAATTCAGGCAAAGAAAGCCCTACATTCGTTTTCTAAGGCAGTCCAGCTCATTGTCACGTAGGATTTTTAAAGTATACATATTCGGCGACTTATTACTAATAGAGAATGAGAATGCTTAATTTATATGGACCAGTGAAACTGACTATATATACAGGATGTTTTTTTTAGACAATACATATTTTAATTTTTAAACGTAATCAATGAAGCTGACCTGATGTTTTCGCAGACGAGTTCATAACCGAGGCGGACATGAGCCTCGGAAGCCTAATTAGCAAAAATTTAATGATTACATTTTTTATTCGTGCCTTGGGGACCGTGTCTAAATGGCAAAGTAGGAGGCAGTGACATTTTCATCCACACGCATCTTTTTACGACCTGGAGAATCGTACCTAATTCGAGATATTCTAGATGTGTGCGGCGAAGTTCGAATGACGGCATACCGCGGCAAATCCTAACCCGACACAAGCCGCACATGCTTTTTGCCAGGCAAAGCTACTTTCTCGCGCTTGTCGTCACGGTGTTTCGGTCTGATACGACAGCGCGCGGTCACGGCGCGGTCGCCTTTTCTGTGCTTCAGCGGATTGCCTGAATTGACCTTTGAAGTTCGATGATAAATATCTCGAATTAAGTGCGGCTTTCAAGGTAAAAAAACTAAGGTGCGTTAAAATGTGAGTGCCTTCGATCATATTCTCCAGTTCAATAACTGTATAAAAAAGGTAATTATTAATTTTTGTTAATTTGTCCTCTGAACCTCACGTTATTAGCGGCAATGTATTTCCGCCTCGCCTCGGAACCCATCTACAAGACAACGTCATGTTCGCTGCTCTTATATAGCCTCTTTGTGTAAAATCTAGATTGTCTATAAAAACACCCTATATATGACTTCTCTTCGATGATGCTCGTATATGTGCTTCGCATGTTCATCATCATACGTCTTACAAACTCACCATTGTATCGCATGCCGTGATGCGACTTACGTCGTGCAACCAGAGCTGCTCTTTCAGGGCAAAATATTAACTTTTGCTTCACTTGCCAGAATTTTCCTATATGGAATTATACTCCTACTGATTGTTCGTTTTCGCTATACTTTCCTGCACTTTCGCTTTTCTGCAAAAGGAATTGTGTGGAAACTCCAGGCGAATTTCCACCGTCGCCGTGATGTTCCGTATATAAAATCCAAGTGCGATATAATATTGGAGCCGCACGCCGTATTATGTCTATAGGTGCGAGCGAAAGCTTGCGAGGGTGAGCTGAGAAGGATGGTTGCTTGATTAGTAGATGAGAACTATTTTGTACATGCAGAAAACGCGTACAATGTTCCCCGTACATTGTACGTGTTTTCATAAGATCTAACACACATTCTTCAGCGAGAACCATGCCTCTATAGTACTGCTCCTTTGAAGCAGGCTTTAATTAAACTGCGTCGATCATAAACAAGCTGGAACTGATAAGTACTTTCTTGATCAAGGATTACACGTACCTCATCACAAGTTGTGCGACCTGTTTTGTATTCTGTCATCATCACAGCACTCAGAACACTACCATTTTCCTTAAATAAAGGTGGCAAGTAAATTATTTTAAGTTATTCATTTCACCTTCTCAATAGGCATAAGCTAATGATTCCACAGGCCCAGATAGCACATTCATCTACGCGACTGGAATAGAGATTGAGATTTAATTTCATTTATTTATCTTGAAGACCCTCCGAGGGCGTATTGCAGTACAGGTGGCGACTTTCGCTAGTGGTTTGCGGACGTTGTGCACCATCATTTTGCAATTTTGCAATCCACCAGCGCTCGCGGCTTTGAAACTACAGCGTTGGGCGCACTCTTCTGATACAGAAGCTTTGCGGTGGACACCAGATCCTTCGATCGAAGTTCTCCGATACGGCGCTCTCAACAGCTGAGCCCAACAATTAAGCAGGCCACCGACTGGGTGCGCCTGCGCGACTTTGACGGGAATTCTTTCACATATTTATATATTTTGTCTCTTTTACTTTTCTGCTTTGAGATACAAGGTGTGTAGGATACTTATGAAATATCGTACGTATCGCATCGATTTCACACGCGATTTATTGCGGCGAAGATCGTTGAAAACGCCGGCCGTTCACGATGATAGTGAACGTGCGTTCGATGAAACGGCTTTTTAAATACTTTTCACCCACCACAGCAGTTGGCGTCAGCGTTTTGTCATTTCTTTTTATCCTTCGTTCCCCTTCTGGGAGCCGTGTGCTATCACATGGTGCAGTAAACACGAATACAAGCCCTTTGCTCGAGCAGTAATTACTCCAGCACAACCACGCAACGCTTCACTGTCGCTGTGGTTTCAACATTCTTTCACCGCCGTCACATAGTTCTACTCACATACACGGGAGCAGAACCACAAACTCACTCGAAGCTTTTATGACGCAAGAAGAAACACGCAACACTGTAATGAGACTGAAAACGCAAACACAGAAATCGACGCAACCACTGCGAAACTGCTCTAGCCAAGCAGACGACACGCGCAGTCGGCACCCACCTACACGACTGCGACCTCTGTCGGCCACCGTGGGCATTCATTGCAGATGGTGCCACGCTACTCCATTGAAAAGAGTGGGTGGTCGGCACACTAGCCAGTATATTCTAGGCACTATATCTGAGCGGATCGCGGGAGCGGAAGGCTTTGAGCCGTCATCGACAAGCGGCGTCTGACCACCCCGCGGATATCGCCCGGCGAACTGCTTCACTGGAGAGGGTCCGGAATGCCAAGCGCGCGAAGCTAGCGTCGAAGACTGAGGAAGAGCGAGCCGTTCGGCTCGCAAAACGCCGGAAGCGGAACCACAACCGTAGACAAAGGCAAGCTTTGGACGAAAAAAAAACTAAGCTTTCGCTTTGCACATCCAGGGTTAGCTGAGCTAAGCCGCAGCAATTTTTTAGTTTATAGCCTCCAAGAAGTAAGTATGTTTCTTTCGCGCAGCAGTTGCCCCGAACCTACTAGGGAAAAGCAGATCCAACTGCGGCCGAGACTATCGAGCACGAGGTCACAAGTTCGATTCCGGCCGCTGCGATTGGCCAAATTCCAAAGGGAGTAAAATTCATAAACGCTCGTCTCTTTGGGAACACGTCAAAAAAGAAGAAAAAAAAGCCAGAGGGTAAAATTAATTTGTGCTCCTCTCCTTATACGGCGTCTCTCCTAACCACGATTGTGCAGTTTCGGTACGTTTGACCTCACAATTAAAAATAGAGAGATAGCTGTCCGCACAAAATATTATTATTATTATTTCGACAGTGTTTATTTTGGCAGCGTTTATATCGACACTGCAAGTGCATTTCTCCCATGGCCGCGATGTTCCGCATAAAGTCCAAACACGATAACATCGTTGCCGCGTGCCGTACGCTCTATGTGCGAGTGAACGCTTGCGAGGGTCAGCCGACGAGTACGGCTCCATCGTGCGAGCGCGAGGGAGGAAGGCGGGGCGGGGCGGAAGCGCGCCGTCTTCTTTCGCGCGCGAGGCACAGGGAGGCTAGGGAGATGGGGGAGTGCGTCCTACTCCGGCGTTTGCTGCGTACGGCGCGGCCGCGCCAGCGCCGTATCTTCAAAGCGATCTGCAATGTGGATGAAGTACGCCGAGTGCCGGTAGCTTCGTATGCGCTGTGCTTTCGAAGTTTAGTTCGCGTTGAAGTGAGACAGCACGAAGGTCAATTCTCTCGCTGCTGCTGCAGCGCTTTCTCACTATAGCGTTTTGACCGCAACTTTCCGCGGTCATCCAGCGAGATGTGTTCATGTTTACCTATGTCCGCGTGGCACCGTGCTTGCCAATTTAGTTATTAAGCGAATGTTTACAACTTTATGCGGTCGACACAACTACTATCCTTACTTCGTATAGCTGTCTACTAATTTGCTATTGCAATTAATTCTTCGCCTTTGCGGCGAAACCGCGACTTTTTCAGGACGTGTCGCATACGTATTGTAACACTTCTTTTTGTACCTGTGCTGCAAGCATGAGTAATATATATATATATATATATATATATATATATATATAATTACTTCCGTAAAACAACTTCGAAGAATGACGGCTGTGTGTTTGCCCTCGTTGTCAGTTTGCCGTCATGTAGCGGATTAAATATTGTCATTGGCTTTTTTTTTTACTACGGTTCTTGTCGGACACATTTTTCAAGTGGCTGGATAGAAGCTTTACAAGTATGCAAGCCATGAAATAATTGATCTTCCGATCTTTGGTGTTCTCGTTGAGAGTTCTCGCCTAAAGTTTGCACATACTGTTACCTGGACAAAACATATTAAACAATTGAAAATTTCTACCTCGCTCATCACCTGCACTCTTTTGTTATTCTGAAGGTGCAAGAAATGTGATCAAGTTACGCCTGCAGTGCATGAATTCAAATCAAATTGCATAGCTTAACGGTCCAAAAAGGCAATGCATAGTTGGTTAAGGGGAACGCCGTATATTGTAGAAGAGTCCGGATTATTTCTGACCACCTGGGGGTATGTGATGGGCACGCACATCATGCCACACCAGTGCTTCTGCATTTCGCCCACGTCGAAATGAGGTAGTCACGGCTGGGGATCGTACCCCCGACCTCATACTTGGCTGCGCGATGCCATAGCGACTGAGCAACCGCGGCGGTATTTTCGATGGACAGAATTATTTGGCCCCTGAACAGGCTAGAGCATTCTCACTTCCTGCTTTCAGGTTCTTTGCGATGCGATTCTGGAAAATCAAACGCCCGAAGCATTCGACACCGTTTACAAGGCGAAGGGGGACGGCACCAGGCACCTGGACGAAGTGTCCCGCGAGTCGTGCCCCGAGCTGGACCACTTCGTCGCCTTCTCTTCCATTGCTTCGTGCCATGGCAACATTGGCCAGACTGGGTACGGCTACGCCAACGCCGTCGTGGACCGCGTTTGCGAGAGAAGAGCTGCTGATGGACTCCCCGGTGAGTGGTTGCTCTTGTCTCGGGCCTTGAATGGCACGATTTGCGGACCGACGAGCTATCTATTCACCAACTGTAGCTTTAACACGGGTTGCTTCTTTGGTGTAGATGCATGCAAACGATATTGTCCCTCAGGACATTCGTCCTGAGTGAGCTCAGGCAAAGCTTTCGCCTGTCGTGGAAACCTGACTAGATGACCGAGTAGACACGCTTGCCGCTTTCAATATCTTACGCAAAAAAGGAAGATAGGGGTATGTATGTTGCACGTATGAAATTATCTTTTATGGCCAAAGGATAATTAAGGATCATATGTCTGCCTTTTACAAGATGTCAGTTACCGTGTCAATTCAAATTGGATAAGGCGGCAGAGTGACACGTGTTGATTCGTGGAAGTGAGGAACAAAGCAGTGATAGCTTTCTTTCACGAATCCAGCATTTTGATAACAGGTAAAATCACAAAGTGTAGCTCAACCAAATGAAGGAAGCGATAGTGAAGCCAGAGAAAGCCAAGGGGAAATTATGTGGCATGTTTATTTTAATGCTGAAATAATAGTAAAAAATTGGAGGACGCTTAAGCTTCGCCTTTAAGAGTGGAACGCAAAAGCGTTATCTGTCCCCGTTCGCATCGTATTCTTCCTTGTGAGTAGGCTTCACTGCACGACAGAACGTGGGAAAGTCAGCTTACAAAAACCAAGCTTACACCGATCCCCTTAAACTTCACTTTTAAACAGAAACGAATTGCTGGAAAGACGTCTTTCCAGGGGCAATATAAGTGGTCTTAAATTAAAATGTGATGACCCAAGCACCATTTTTTCTTATTTTATTAACTGTTTGCTATTGCCCCGACGCACGCAGGTCTGGTAGAATTGTTTGAGTTTCCTCGTAGCAGAATTGGGTTTTCTCGTACATTCAAATTACAATCCGACGCCGATTGGTAAACAGTCCGACGGCGAATCCGACGCCGAATGGTAAAGTAGTACTTTACCATTTTTCTGACGGATTTCACTGTGGGAAATTCAATTTTTGTTCACCAAAAGCTTGCACCACGTGGAAGGCTTGCGCGCGGTCGGTTTGGTTGGATGATTTTCTCCGCCACCCGCGATCACACGCCGGTTGCCGACACCGGATTTTCTGCGACACGGGGACCTAAACGCTATCGCGTTAAAAAGAAATGAAAGTAGCCAAAAAAACTGTTCCTTGGCCTGTTGCCCGCTCTTAATCTCACGATGAACGTGATGCCGATGGTTAAAAGGATGTACGACATCCACCGTATTGACCATGAAGCGGCTCTGGCTAACACTCCCAGAGATAATCTTGTGCACATACACAACAAATACGCAAGAAAGTGAATGGAAGATGGTGCCGTGGTAGCCTAACTGGTAGAGTCATCGAGTACTCTACAATTACTAGAGGGAGCTCTGGAGCTGCGATCGTTCAGCCCCCATGGAAATAATGGGTAGCTCATGGATTTGTCTGATCTTCGTGCTTATGGATTCAGACGCTCCTATTGCTTTATTATACGCTTTATCTGGGCCTATATTGTACTCAATTTCAAAGCAATTTATACTTCTTTTAATGCAGAAGGTAATAAGATTTTGCAAGCACGCATAATCGCTGCTAATTGCAGTGGTTCCGCTTGTCCATGCACCCGTGGCATAATGGTTTCTATATCGGGCTTCTGTGCTTAAAGGTGCTGTGTTGGAATCCTGCCATCGGTCAATTTTTATAATGTTTACCTAATTGTGCTATAACGCAGTACTTTCTTAAAAAATGATCACTTTGCAAAGTCGCGAAGCCATCGAAAGCCAGAAGGACGACGTTTAGGCAAATCCACGTACTTACCCATCATTCGCATGCCGGCTGAACTGCCCTGCCTGCAGCTTCAGCTGTAGTCACTATAGCGTCACAGTTCCCTCTATTAATTGTATTAAACTCTATGGTTAAAGCCACGCACGCGTTATGCGGATGATGTGAGTTTAGTCCACAGCTGCGGCAAGGTATGTTTTCGTCCACCATAATTCCACTTTGCCTTACTACTTTCACATTTCAATTAGACGTAACAATTACCCTCCCGCTAATTTTTCTCTGGTTTCATTGTCTGTTACTACCATGTACCTGCAACAAAGAAAAAATGGATCCCCTCAGATGCCCATACGCGTTACACTCACGGAAGCATTCCGAAGAGCCACTGTAAACGTGATCGTGACGTGTACCCGTAGGCATGGCCGTTCAGTGGGGCATCATCGGTTACGTCGGTGTAATGCACAACGTGAAATGCGGCGATGTGGACTACGCCGGTTATGCCCCTCAGCGTATTAGCTCGTGCCTGGCGGTGCTCGACATGTTCCTCAACCAGAGGCATCCCGTCGTCACGAGCTTCGTCAAGTCGGAGACGTCATCCGGGTTGGATGAGAAGAGTCCAAAGGCCCGTGACCTTGTGGAGACCATCGCCAATATATTTGGTAAGCAGTAAGGGCCTGTCCATCTTTTAGGGTCCGAACTCTGGGCTATAAGTTTTCTCTATCCTTACTTCCGTCATTATTTGATATGGAGACAGCAAGAGAAGTTTATTTATTGAAGGCCAGAGGATGGTCTTATCTTGTGGGCGCTAATATGCTACTCTTCGCAGGGAAAGGCGAAAGAGGAATGATGCCGATGGTGATGGTGACGAGAATAGTGGTGCAAGAAATGCTGGA
Organism: Dermacentor silvarum; assembly: GCF_013339745.2. Lineage (NCBI taxonomy): Eukaryota > Metazoa > Arthropoda > Arachnida > Ixodida > Ixodidae > Dermacentor > Dermacentor silvarum. The sequence continues at coordinate 47,655,520 of NC_051158.1, read as the reverse complement.
GTTCTACACAGCAGCATTCTTTAAACCTACACGTCCTGTATGCTGGCGGAAGTTGTAACACGGCCCGCGTACTACAAATATATAATATATAGACAGGTGGGAAGGAGTTCCCTGGTTACTTCCAGAGGAAAAGGAACTACGCCTGCCTGCTCTAAGCAGGCAGTTTGAAATAAAAAGAGGCTCCAGTCTTAGACGGTCCAAAACATTGCTGGGATTGTGAGGCACGTTGTAGTCAGGGCCACTGCATTGATTTTGACCACCTGGGACTCTTTCAGCTGAACTTAAGTCTAACTGCGTGAGCACTTTTACGTTTCGACCTCATCGAAATAAGGCCGGGGTCGAACCCGCCACCTCGACCTCAGCAGTGCAGCGCCATAGCCAGTGGGCTACCGCGGCAGGTCGACGTCGTTAAAACGCGTGCTGCTTTAAATATTCGCTGAGCATTAAGAATGACTGGTGGTAGTCTAGTTCACAGAAACTTGCTCCGGTGACTTAGCCGGTACAGCAACGTGGCGTTCTGCTGCCGTGCAAGACGTGAGCTTATATTTCTATACTGCTGGCGGGGCCGCTACCCCGTTCGGCTAGCAATGGAACACAGTTCTTGTTTACAGTGTTTACAGTATTTGTGGGCCACGCGTATAAGAAAAACAAGTGCTCGAACTTAATCAGCAGGCATCCACTATGCCGCATTCTATGCGGGAATTGTATTTAAGGATATTGAACCGCATCAATTGCGTAGCATCGCCAGAGGTAATGGAAACTAACTGAATCAAAACGAATCGCAGCGCTTTCTATTTGTTGTGACGTCAGGAATCTCGTAGACGTAGGATGATAATGTAGCGTCGCAGCAGGGTGCTAGCACATACTTGTGAAATGTTTTGTGATATTACTTTCTGTCTAATTCTTTGCGACCGATTGTGTTCTTCTCAACTAAATCTGTTTTGTTCCTTTCCATCTATAATTTAATATTCAAGTTCGTATCAAGTGTTACTATTTCTCCTCCTTCATATTTACTTCATGTTTGCCTTATTTCGCTGTGGCTTTTACAGTCCCCAGGGCAGGTATCTTCGAAGGTTGTGCTTCATTTCTGTTCATATTAGGGGTTTATACCACATTTACTCGAATATAGGTCGAGTTCTGTGTATTGAACTTGCCGAGAAATTTAAAAAATAATTCCAGTATAGATCAACGCATATCTGTTTAGAAAAAAATTCCGAGCCCATCCACTACTGTAAAGATGGAAGCCAGAGAATATGTGACTATGGTGGGTCTGCTATAGCGAATATTGCTATAGTGAATTCATATATGTTATCATTATTGACTATATTGAGCCTCTTCGGCACGTTCGTCAAAGAGCAAGTACAACGCCGTCTTGTTTTCGCCCGGCGCGATGACCAAGAAGTGCGCTTGCTGCGGCAAGTCTGCCCATCGTCATAGACGAGCGTATGTGCCACAGCGTTCATAGCCGTGGCACACTGCACGGCATCGTCAGGCTCCTGAAGTCAGGATCCCGGAAGATGTGGTTAAAGGAGCGTCCGTCAAATAGCGAGTCCAAAGGGCAACTGTTAATAACAGCGCTAGCGCAATCACTATGTCACGTGACAAAGGGGTACAACGATTGGTGGGACGTACCACCGCCGAGCATCGCGACACTTCTGAAAGAGGCATCGGCGGTGGCGAGGGGTATAAGAATGGGCCATCCAACACTCGTTTTGATACCTGTGCTAAGGCACAGCTGGCGGGCAAGGGTCGTGCACATTGAGCCTAAAATTGTTGATCTACTTCCGGTCTGTCGCCGGACGCGATCTGCTGGAACCTAACCTATAACCGCTTCACTGTAAAACAAAATCGCCGCCCAAACACTCCGTGAAGATGGATAACCAGCGAAGCTGAAACGTGCGGCCCCGTTGTTTATCACTGGGTTAATCCCGAGGGTATATTTCAGTATTTCTCAATTATGAGGTTACACACACGTTCGGCAGCGACGAAGACAACGACGTCACTGACGGTATGCCCGCAGTCCGCCGTTGTCGCTTGCGTTCGATGTCTCGAGCTTACTCGCCGGTGAGGTTGGTAGCATTCGCACGCCATTGCCGCTTGCGATTCTTCGAAATTAAATTGCTTCAAAGTTAAATCTGTCCGTTACTTGAGACAATGAATGGCTCATACCCCTTAAGCAATGGCTCATACCTCCGTAAACGCGGCCTCCCCATTACGACGACAGGAGAGAGAGAGAGAGAGAGAGAGAGAGAATTAACTTTGTTAAAGGTCCTGAAGGGGCCGGGGTGCCCCTTACGGGGGCCGGCCCGGTGGCTCCCCCCATGTGGGTACTGGGAGTCGGAGCTCGCCAGCCACCTGTTGGGCCTTCTGGACAGGAGAAGTGAAATCGTACGCTGGAATGATGAGCGGCAACGCAGCCAGCTGTGGAAGCAGACGACGACGACGAACGCGAGAGCAGTGGCACGAGCGCATGCCGAGCACGAGCACGAGTGCAACTCTCGGGTGCCAACGTGCCAGCTGTAGAAGAAGACGACGCTCGAGCCAATGCTGATGATGATAGTTTTCTGTACACAGGTGACGGACAGGCGCTTTTTCGTTTCGCCTAGCCATATAAAGTTACGCTTTAAAAAAAATGTCATAGTTTCGCCCTAAGGGCGAAGCAATGAATGTGATAGCAACACAGCAATGTCATACGATGTAAGGTGAGCGGCTTTGGTAGCAATATAAATTGTAGTAAATATGAGCTGATTAAGTAAGCAGGTGTGCTGCGGCGTAAGTAGACCGACATGAAGAGAGACTTGATGACCACGAGAAGGCGCGTGTGAAACGGTGGTGTTGATGAGAAGCGCTTCCCGTGGGCAGCGCGTGCGAAGGGACACACCTGTAGCGCTGCACTGCCGATCCGGGCAGCATTACATGTGTAGCGTGCGTTGGAAAATGTGGTCCGACTATTACTAACTGAATGAACAAGCGTGGTGTGAGCGCGCACAAACAAACATGAATAGATCACACTGAATGACTGCAGACAACGACTGTCAAAACGCTGGCAGCAAGCCCATACGCTGCAGCGGGCGAAGGTACGTGCGGTCTATCGCTGCAACAGAAACTGAGCGGCGAATGCACAGTGCATAAAGGTCAGAGCCGTGTGGAGATAAGAGATGGTGCGGTCGAGCGACGAGCGCGGTTGTTGGCAGAGTAGACAGTGGTTGTTGTCAGTGTCAGAGACGGTGCGGTTGTTGGCAGAGAAGTGCGCCCCCCCCCCCCCCCGCTCCCTCCGGCGCTGGCTTCCCGCTTCCTTGCTTGCGCGTGCGAGAGATAAGAGACTGTGCGGACGAGCGACGAGCGCGGTTGTTGGCAGAGAAGTGCCCTCCCCCCCCCCCCCCCTGCTCCCTCCGGCGCTGGCTTCCCGCTTCCTTGCTTGCGCGTGGGAGATTGAGTGCGTTCGCTCTCCGTGATAGCGCGCGTCCCCGCACGCTTCCGCTGGGGCATACGGCGCGCGGCGAAGATTTTATCTATACGGAACCTCACGGCGACAACGACGGCGACGCCGACGGCAGAAATCCGGTTGAAGTGTCCATAGAATTGCTATCGCAATAAAACTCTTAAAGCCTGACACACCTGTATTTACCGTAAGCTCGGCTACTAAACCTCGCTAGTCGATGCCACGCTGCATCCTCGTTGAAACCGCCAGAGAAGTCGTCCTCAGTGCCATCTAGTGCGATGGTTGTGCAGCATTTCCTAAAGCCAGTCTGGACACTCTCCAGAGTAGCTTTATAGCCCGTCTGTACTTCAACAGGCTGCGGCCAATCGTCAAGAGGGTCAGTGGAAACAGCTGCTGTGGGTACCAGGGCACGCGGGAGTTCGAGGCAATGAGACTGCTCATGCCTCCGCCCGAGAACTTCTACACCGGGATTCTGACGATTACACCCCAGCACAACTTCTCGCTGACCAGGACGATCCCCAGCCCCTCCTTTCATATTCTGAGATCTTGCAGCACCCAAGGGCTCCTGGCCGGCAAGTGTAAGAGGAGATAAACTCCTCTTACACTTGCCGTTTTCAATAAAAGTTGTTTCTCTCTCTCTCTCTCTGCAGTACTTCCGACTGAGTAGACGCACATTACCCCCCGCTTGATCCCAATTTACATAAGGCAACGCAGGTAGCATGGAAACGCTTACAAACATTGCCCTTTCCAAATCCTTGTGTATTATCAAAGATAGATCCTACGATGTACAATCCGCAATGTAAATTCTGTCCCCAGACGGCCACGTTATACCACATGGTCTGGGCGTGCCAACATAATCCGAAAATATCGCCCAAGCCTAATCCGACGATAGTCGAGTGGGAGGCAAACCTGTCCAGCTCGGACCCATAACAGCAACAAGCCCTGGTCAACCGAGCCCGGACGGTGGCAAAAACCAATGGTCTTCCGGACTAGGAGGTCCGACCACAAAACGACTATTCATGTTTCACTAATAAATGTTTTATTCTCTCTCTACTTTTCTTCTTTTCATTCTCGTCTCTTTTACGCTGTTCTTTCTTTAAGTAACTTTATTGATTGATTGATTGATTGATTGATTGATTGATTGATTGATTGATTGATTGATTGATTGATTGATTGATTGATTGATTGATTGATTGTCCGAAGGCCCATACCTGGCGGAACAATACAACTAACCACAGTTTTGACATTACAGCACACTATAGTACGCAAATTCAGCATTAGATTCATGATCATGCAAATAGTCGCACAATAGTTCTATCACGCGAACCGTGTCGCATTTAACCCCAAAATCCGCGGGATCCAATCCCGGCCACGGCGGCCGCATTTCGATTGGGGCGAAATGCGAAAACACCCGTGTACTTAGATTTAGGTGCACGTTAAAGAACCCCAGGTGGTCCAAATTTCCGGAGTCCCCCACTACGGCGTGCCTCATAATCCGATCATGGTTTTGGCACGTAAAACCCCATAATTATTATTCAACCCCAAAATCAAGGATAGTTACCAACTTCTATGGCATATAAAAAAATCTTTATATAAAACAGGACGCTTACTAAACCAAAATCCTAGAATTATGTTTAAGTCGCAGCACATTGTGCCAGCGCACATTTTTCAAGTCGCTGCTGATAATCTTTGGTAGTGCATATATCATGTGGCAGCCTATTCCACTCTCCGATTGTATTCGGAAACACAAAATATTGAAAAACATCTACCCGGGCTGACATAGGCATAGGTTGATGTGTGTGACTCGACTTAACGGAACTCGACATTCTTGATATATATGATTTTATGATCGTCAAATGTATGATTTACCTATGAATATCTATGATTGTTCAAGTTGAAGAAATTCCGCCGTGAGAATAGCGGCAGCTTCAATCTACTTAGCATGTCGGTTACAACATCTATGGAGCGTTATTTTGATAAAATAAACCCTTGCCCCCCACTTCTGATTACTTTCAAATTTTGTTTATTTGGCCCTTTCTGGATGGTTGACCTCTCCCCCCACCACCAAGCTACCGCATTCTAATGCAAGTCTTACGAATGTTGAATACGCAGAATTTCTAACATTTACGAAGTCAGGTGTTTTTACATCGTAGAACCCCAGCTTTTTATCTGCTGCATTGCATATATTAGTTATATGGCTTTATATACAGCGGGCGGGACGGAGAAACTTCGTTAGCTCGCTACTTTGCTAGCTTTGTGCACAAATATAGTTCCATAGGTCATTTTTACTTACATTTTCGGAAATTAAAGGTTGACCTGTGGTCGATAATTACGGTAATTAAAGGCAATAATGGCTTTAAAATCTGCATCACGTATTTGCGCGATATTCCTTGACAGTAGCTTACGTAAATATAGGAGGAATGTTATTGAACATGCCCTCCCCATCTCACCCCCCTCACCCCCCCCCCCCCCCCCACCCCATATATGACCGTGCCCCTAAACAAATTTAAACTCGTGGTGAAAGACACAAAATGTAGCACGCAATAGCGAATGTCAGATGGGCTCCTTTCGTGAAAATTTGAGCGGTCATTTACTGATTACGAACGGAAGTTTTGCGCAGACATGCCAAATACAACAGCGCCGGTACGATAGAATGTCGATCAGTGTAAAATATCCAAGAAGTGGGGAGTAAGTGTAATTAGTTCTACAGGAAATGCTAACCTAATTGAGGGATATGCGAGCCAGTATGGTTGCCTGACGTGCTACCTCTGGTGTCGGGTCGAATTTCTGCTGATCACACCAACGAAGAAACAGCACATACACCCAAGAACCCGATCATGCATGTTCGAAACTATTCACAAAGTTTCGTAAAAGCCTCATATACTTTATGAAAACGATGTTTGCACGCATGAATCCGTCAGGTGTGAACGACGCGTCGAGCCTCGACCCGAACACAAGCCTCGGCGATCTGGGCATGGACTCACTGATGGGCGTCGAGGTGCAGCAGACCCTGGAGCGAGACTACGACTTCGTGCTGTCTATTCCGGAGATCCGGCAGCTCACCGTCAGCGAGCTTCGAGAGATGAACAACAGAAGTGATGGAGGAAGCAAGCAGCAGTCCGGAAGCAGCACCGCGGCGTCACAAATGACGGACCACGAGCCAGGTACTCGCCTAGAATTGTACACAGAGATAGTTGGTACGCGTATTCACCGCGAGGATCGTGCAGCGCTGGCAAAAAAAAAAAAACGAGGACTAACAGACGTGCACAAAACATGCACAGCATGAGGTACTCGCCGCATGCGAACGCTGAACTGTAGCGCACATGGGACGTTATTAAAATTAATTCCGAGCGTTTACGTGCCAAACCCACGACGTAATTATGACGCACGCTGCAGTGGGGGCACTCCGATTCAAGTTTGGCGACCTGGGGTTCTTTAACACGCGACGAATTTATGGTAGACGGGCGTTATTTCTTAATTTTGCTCCCATCAGAATGCGGCCCCTGCGGCCGGGGTTTGATCGTCAGAATAGTATTTAACTGAGCTAATCCGTTGATCCCGCGACCTCAGTCTTAGCAGTACAATGCCGTACCCAGTAAGCTACCGTGGCGGGTGATGTTGTTCACAAAGCGGTTTGTAAATAAGAGGTGTTCGTAAGAACAGGTGTCACTAGAACGCTGCCGGCTGTCGTTGCTATCGCCGGAATTTGTACGTGGTTTACTTCGTTTGTGCTCCTCTGTATATGTCTTTCTATTATCTCCACCCTTTCATCTTCCTCCTGTACCCCTACGCCTTGCTGGGCAGCCAACAGAAACTATCTCTTGCAAACATTACAGTGTACAGTACAATGTACATTACAGTACATTTTTTCTCTGCTTGTTTTAATCGTGAAAGAGAGAAAGATAAAGCGAAGACTCAAGGAAAAGCAGGAAAGTTTACCAGACTCGCTCCTGATTTGCGATCGTACACAAGGGAAAGTGGATAAGTAGATTAGAAAAAGGAAGTGCAAATTGACAGCGTTTTCATCCGGAGGTGCACATCGAGAATACAGTCGTTCTCAGGGACTGGCGAGTTCGGGAACTGCAGTAATACACGTTTCGCCCTTGGCCTTGGGACGCATGTGTGGTCGTAGCAGTGAAGTTGCTATTAGCCAAGGAAGCTGACCAGTGGCAGGTATAGTTTTTCGTGAAGGACAAAACCTGCGCTCTCTATACTCCTTGTTTACACCGTTAGTATAAGCACGTAATCACAGGACCATCTTTAGGGTTCGGTTTCTTTTTTTTTCCGTCGAATACGCCGACGTAGGCCTCATATAGGTGACGACGGCTGTACTATTTTTTTTTTCATTTATGCAAGCAGAACGCAGCAAGGACAATGTGCAAATACAAACATAGTATTGCCAAAAACGCTGAAACGTTTTCGGCACCGGGAACCTAATACTTTCATGATAAGCTTACATACGGAACCTTTCACACATTCGCAGAATCCACGAAGGCGTCCGAGGTGCCACGGCTGGCATCCGTTGAGGACATGGTCGCCGACAGTGTCGTAGTAGAAATGAATAGCTTCAAGGGATCCACTCCCTTGATCTTCCTTCATTCAATCCAGGGTCATGTTAGAAATCTATTAGAGATCGCCAGTCACCTTACCGTGCCCGCCGTCGGATTGCAGTGGACGCCTGACATTCCGGTGCGATCCATCGAGGAGATGGCCACTGTTTATCTGCAGGTACGTATAACTAGGTTAAACAAAAGGAATTCCACCAGCACCGTTCCAAAATCGAAACGCCATTACCTGAGCTTCGCGATCGTCGCGATCGTCGCATCTAAACTACCAGCATTGCGCACCCATGCGACGCATGCGCGCAGGAAAATACATGCAAGTCATTGGACCGCACGGGTATCAGACGTGCACGCGGTGCACAAACTTTTTCAACATTTAACACCGTATCAGGGGCGGAATTCACTGAGCTGTGCCGTTCGTACGTAATTTCTTACCCAAGAAGTTCTTGCGCTAAGATAAGGGTGCAACCGAAGTGGCAGCGCACGTAACTTACGGTGTCGTGTGAGAGCGAGAAGAAAGGTAAGCTCGAATTAAACGACAAGGAAAGAAAGAATCGTGGTCAGCTGATAGCATGATCGCACATCATGTCCCCGTATACTTGAGGCTATATTTTCACTGCAAGTTACTGCACACCCCTTTTCGACAGCTTCCTTGTCTCGGCGTCTGCTACAGCGCCACCAAGCGCAATCGCACTGCCATAAAAAAAGGGGAGAAACGGCAGTGCCTATATTACCAAGCGAAGAAATGTTTTGATTTCGATAATAATTAGGCAAAGGAAAAAAACTGGATAATAAATAGTTCATACGGCCTCAAGGCACGGCCATCAGCACCCTCACGCCCATTGGAATGACATGCCTTCATGATTACTGCTATCTGTACTGAAACATATGCCTTTTTGTAATTATGAAAGTCACTTGCAGAGGTTGATCGCACTTCACAGATTTCTCTATTACCAGATTGATGGCATGCACATGATCCTTCATAGAGTATCCCGTCCTGAAATTAGCCTGTTGTCTTGGTTGTTGAAGTTAAGTGTTGGCCTGTTCTATTGTAAAATAGCTTTGTAGACACTTTATACAATACTGAAACCGAGCTAATGGGACTGTAATTCTTTTATCATTCTGCGTCTTCATTTTTATTGATCAGTATAATGTTGGCCTTTTCCGACCTTATACTAGGCACGTAATGTTGGCATTTTTCTGCCAAGGGAAGGATAGCGTAGTCGAGGATGGCAGAAAATCAGGTGGGGTGCTGAAATTAAGAAATTTCCAGGCGCAAACTGGAATCAGCTAGCTCAAGACAGACGTAATTGGACATCTCTGGGAGACGCGTTCGTCCTGTTGTAGACATAAAAATAGTCTGATGATGATGGTGATGTTGATGATGATTATCAGACATACAAAGTCTGTGGCCTGCAGACTTTGTATGTTTTGAGTGCTTGACCGGTGTCGTGCCGTATGTCTATTCTGCTCCTTCATTGTCATTAGCGCTGTGGTTTATTTAATAAGTTAATAAATAACTTCTGGAGTATAACGTGCCAAAGCGAAAATCTTATTTGAAAGCACGCTCTAGTGGTAGCCTCCGCATTAGCTTTACCACCTTGGGTTCTTTAAATTGCACCTAAGCCTGAATACACGAGGGTTTTATGAAATTCCTCCCCATCGAAATGGAACTGCCGCATCCGTGATCGTACCCGCAACCTTGAGATCATCAGCGCGAAGCCATATCCAATAAGCGATCGTGGCGGATCGGCTTAGGCCACAAGGGGACTCTCGTAGCACTCGCCATGTCTTGTCACTTTTCTTTCAGAGGATCAAAGAAGTTCAGCCCAAAGGCCCCTATAACCTGGTAGGGTATTCCTTCGGGGCCACTGTGGCCTTCGAGATGGCCTTGCAGCTCCAAAGTGCCGGGGAGTCCATGGGCAGCCTCACCCTCCTAGATGGCGCTCCCAAGTACGTGTCTGTGCATTGGATCCACTACCAGAGACGCCTTGCGGACACCAAGGAGGAAGAAGAGTCTTTACTGCTGTGCGCATTCCTCATGCAGTACCTGGATGTCGACTTCCGTGAGGTGCGCATGCTTGATGTTGGATTATGTTCGTCTGAAAAGCCAGTCGTCGGCTTGGTTGTCGAATACTATCAAGATGTATAGTGTGAAACTCTGCCACATCTGCGCCAACATCTAGCGAACTGCCCATTCTAAACAACAAATAGCCACTTCCCCTCCGTTATTATTTTAACGCTCCTTACCTTGTTCATTGTACCTGAACTCTTTATGGACGAGTGTTACTTAAGGCAACGAAAAAGAACATTTTTTCTTCCTGACTTTCATCATTGAATTTGAAGTTTCTGGCTAAATGTCTTCGGCCAACACTGAATGACTGGCAGAAAGCATCAATAATTTGTTCGTTTAAAGGAAGAACTCAGCATGAAGAAGAAATTTGGCACGTGACCGGCTGTCTTTTGAAAGCAAAGTCAGAGGAGACGACCTATTCAAGCTATCCGGCGCCAAGTGGTGTCACACGTGTGATGTAAAGGAAATGAAATATACGCCTATGGTTCACATAACACGATACCTGCCTTTAAAAATTCCAAACGAATCCACGGATGGTTTGGAGTGAAGCCCGCTCCCACTTTTCTGCAAGGTGTTCTTTTTTTCCTCTATTGCATGAAGGGTTTCCTAAAAATATATTTTCGTTTCATTGTTTATGGCTATTCTCGATGTCATTCGAACATTTCGATAGAAAGTAAACATTTGTTTCAGTTATTTATATGTGCCGTCAGTACTGTGTTAATCACTACAGGGCACCATCAAAATGCCGATGCCAGTGGGAAGCTTGTGGCTTGACAATTTTTATGCACGGCCCTCTGACGCGCCGCATCTCTGTGCTGTCTAGCGAGAAATGCGTGACTATTTCCCGGTATATTTTAATAGCATTGCTAATAACCGCGAATACACGAGCACGACGTCGTTGTGCATATTGACGTTGCTGTTCCCGCCGTCACTCATCGAGTTCGCGCTGCTCTTCGGTAGCCCTAACTATGCGTGACCTTTCCATAGCGCTATCACAGTGCCAAACAAATACGCGTCTAGGCGGGTTCTTCTTTTACATAGGAAAGTGTAGTGACGTTACTTCCTGATTCGTATGCTACAGTTGCCGAATCGCGGCTACTACAACTTATGCAACGGTAATCTTTACCGGGAACGGCGAACACTATGCGGCAAACGCTTTCTTTTCTTTTTTTTTTTTTTCGCATGGCGGGCACGGTGTGCCGGGCTTCCGCTGTGATTGTTTCAACTTTCTGTCGATGGAGACGAAGAAATCCCGGGATCCTAGTCATATACAGCTTTGTTGAAAAACAAAAGAATGTTGTTTTATTGCCTTCCATTACTATTCTGTAAATGCGTTTACAGTAGCGCCGTTTGCGTCCACAGTTTAACCGGAGAATGCCTGTTTTACCATCTCCACGTGGACACTTGTCCTGACTGATCCAGTCTGCCATAATGCGGCTTAATTTATATCGCTGACATCAACGCTCCCGTACCGGATGTACCACAAACCCTGTCCGTTCCCTACACCAGGGCCAACCTGGACCACGACGCGTATCGGCAGTGGGTATCAAGCCCACCTACCTTCCCGTCTGTAGATTAGAGCGGTGCTCGTTCAGACACCATCTCTCTATCACTCGTCTACACCAGAGGTAACTGAATAAAATTTATAACACGGTTTTATCCGTTCGGAACAACCGCGTGTGCATCGTCCCGTTGTGGAATATGTTGAAGAAAGAGGGGGAGATAAAATGCAGTGTCATTCCACTCTGTGAACGTGGATGACCAGCGGAGCTGTGTGTATGGTGATGAACTATATTGATTTAAATAAAGACACATACCGCACGAATTGTCCTTTTCTACCGTCTTTATTAGTTTGTCACTAAGGTAACTATAGCTTCGTGGTCACTATGGTAGACGGCCATGGGTTCTGTAAGGACGCTGGAAAGGTTCTTCGCGAACGTCGAGCCTATGCAGTACCGATGACGTGTGGTAGACCCACCGATGTTTCTATAGCACTCAATGCCAAACCTTCCCAACAGAAACGTCAAGAACCGCTTTCCGTTTGGCCGAGACAGGTCTACGTTGAAATTAACGTAGGGGACGGCGGGACGGCGCGCTCAGCTGGCGCAAGAAGCGTTCGTCGTCGCCGTGAACCGCGTGGCTAGCTGACTTACTCGGAAACTTAGAGTGCTTGCAGCTAACACATCCTGAAACAGGGTGGCCATATGCAGCTGATCTCAAGGCACTGCGGAGAAATAATAATGAAGTGTGAAATGGGGGACATTTTTGAAGATTTTCCCATCTCTTGGTGGACGTGGGACAATAACCGTCAATGCGAGTCGCGGGACAGTTGGTCACCCTACGACCGACATGGACTCGGCGTTAGCAGCCTTCCGCCGCCTTCCCGCCAGTTCCCGCTTCTGCTGGCGCCGTCGTTCTTCGTAGACATGCTGTTCTTCCTCGGTCTGCGCAATACGCGGCCTACTCATCACACGGCCGGTACGCAACTGAGATAACGTCTCTGTGCAGTGCGTGAGGTCACCAGCCAAAGAGATACACCCATTGGCTATTTTCACTTTTTTGCACAGCGGAGCCAACTGGGGAAGAAGATGACAACGACGAACGCGCGAGCAGTGGCACGAGCGCGTTCGCGCGGTTGCGCCGAGGGGCGCCAACCAGCCAGCTGTGGAGGAAGATGATGACGTTCGAGCCATTGCTGATGATGATGATAGTTTTGGCCTAAACGCTCGGTCTACGCAGGCAGCCATCCGCTGGAAACTATGATTTAACAGCTCCGCTGTAAAGAAACACCAGGAAGAGATTGATACGACCGGATCCGTTACAGCCATAGGTAGGAAGAGATGTATGCACAAGGTAGATAGAGAAGTTTTTAGGAAGACATAAAAGATTGCGGAGATGTATACAAAAATGTTGGAACGAAAAGCATGAATAACATATCTGATTAGCTCAAGCAGGCTAGGTGCACCGCCCCGTTTCAAAGGGGACGTCAATCATGTCATTAATCAGCGTCATCAAGCCGAGGCGGAGGGCTCAGCAGAGGCAGGTTCTCGAATACGGGGGTTAGGTCTTTGAGATCCAAGGTGTGCAGAAACGGTCTGGAGCGGAATTTCGAAAGCGAAATTGCGACTACCGAAATTTTTGGAATACAGTCAGAGCTGGGGGATAATTTTTGGGCTAGCAATGCTCGTCACTCACTCTGCGAATTAATATTCTACTACCGACTTACATGAAACATTTTTCAGTGCGAAGCTGGTATCGTTAGTTCATGTTTGAAGCCCAGTGGTCGCGCTGGAGTACGTGCGTAATGTTTGTGTCTTGCTCTTTCGTCCTTCAGAAAAACTAAGAAGACACGGGAGCGTTTTTTTTTTTTTTTTTGTGCCTATGGCCGGCATTTGTGCCGGCATATGCTTGTAGGCAACTTAATTCATTACCCACGGTACCATCAGCTCAGGAAACATTATTGCTTTGAGTTGCTATTGTTCCCTCGTTTTCCGGGGTGTTAAGTCGAAGTGCTTTCGTGCTTGATTTATAATCTCCACAATACACCGAAGCATTGCAAATTCCGCAGCGCACATGTTGCACCATTGTAGACGTTTAGCATGTCCGTAAGTGTAATACTGTTTGCGGAAAACAACGCCATCTGTGAAGTTTAAGGCAGATACCGCGCTCACTTCGACATCTTGTGCCGCAGAGTTTAACCAGAGAGCACTCAAAACCGATATTACAGCTACCTATTACATTCTAATTGAAGTCTGGTGTAAAGCGTTCATGGCAACGTAATTATTTTTTTGCGATTTGGGGGAGGGGGAGGGAAGGGAGGCGACGTTTAGCTGCGGCATCAAGTGCCTATTTATATTAGAGGCTCCGGCAACAGTCACCAACGCCGTACGCATTTTGTGCGAATGCGGGCAAAACGCCGACGGCGTCGACAACAGTTCTGCGTGTTGCCGGTGCTGCTGCATGTCCAAGTTTATACAGCTGATAAAGCTAATATCATTACTCCGTATAGCTCTCTACAAATTTGCTATCGCAATTGATGCTTCGCCTTTCAGGTGAAACTGCGACCACTTTTTTTTTTCACAGAAATGTCAGGACCACACTAAGAGAGTGTTTTTCATTATCCGTGTATTTTTTTTTAATTTCTTCACAACGAACAATAGGTCTCTGTGTTCGTTTGATAATATCCGAGAAGAAAAAAAAACAAGACGGTGGGGATGTGCCACCTCCGAAAAAACCTAACGCTGAAGGCTTTAGGTGGTCCAGGTTTAGGTGGTGTAATCAAGTTAGTCGGCGTGAGAACAGGTTACGGTGCAACAGAGCTGGCCTTGTGGTTGATTAGTTATCCTCGTGCCGTTCACACCTAGGTCCGCCAGCAATTGAAGCAGTGTCCGAATCGGGGCGCCAAGGAAGAAGCCGTCACTGACATCCTCTTCAAGGCGTACCCAAAACATCGCTCAAGACGACTGGGCGTGGCCACGGCTATGCGTGCCTTCTGCGAGTTCGTCACCGTCGGTTCCAACTATGAGCCCCGTGCGAAGTTCCAGGGCGATGCCGTGCTCATCAAGCCGTCCAGTCCGGGCAAGTCGACGAGGCAATTGCCAACCGACTATGGCCTCTCGCAAGTAAGCTAAATGCTTGTACTTCTCGTGGTGCACGTTTGTTCAATGGCGCCCGCACGCTTTCGGTCAGTATTGCGGTAAAGAGCAAAACGCTCGCAGTTTGGCCCGAAAGGCGAAGCATTGATCGCGATGACAAAGTGCAGTGTATTATACAATCACACGAAGTAAGGTTCATAGTTTTATGAACCGTATAAATAGGAATAAACATTCGCTAACTAATTAAATTAACAAGCATGTTGTCTCACGCGCACAGGCCAACATGTACAGATCTCACTCAATGACCACAAAGACTCGCTGTCACCACATTAGCCTTGTACTCGTAAACAGAGCCGGCAGCGGCACTAGTGGTACCGGAGCGATGGCCTAGTGGTAGAGAATCTGCCTCGAATACGGGAGGTACTGGGTTTAAACCCTGGTGCCGCCGAAAGCCACCAGTCTTTCTAATGGGTAGAGCTGTCCCCCGGTCTGGTGCACGGCTACTTGTGGGTGTTCGCATTTCGCGAGCTGGCCTACCTGCAGGGATCACGTGCGTGGCCTTTTAGCGCCCCTTTTTCAACCACAAACGGCCCTGTCGAAGAGCATCCGCCCCGGCTGTAGGAGGCAGGCTAGCGTGGCCACCTGCACCTGCCGGTAAAATAGCCATAAACACGCTCCTGGCCAGGGGCTCGGCCATTATGAGACCTCAACGCCGGGAAAGGGGCGTTTGTCCCAAACCTGAGGACGTCCCCACTAAATAGGTGCATCAATAGGGACGCCGCATGGGAAATTAA
The DNA here is from genome assembly GCF_013339745.2 of Dermacentor silvarum. Lineage (NCBI taxonomy): Eukaryota > Metazoa > Arthropoda > Arachnida > Ixodida > Ixodidae > Dermacentor > Dermacentor silvarum. Next base: position 47,640,053 of record NC_051158.1, on the reverse strand, counting down.
TTACATGGAAGCAGCCCAAACCTTCTTTTTCTGGTCTCATGGGCTGCGGCCTGCAAACACTGGGCAGAAAACAAGCAGTCCCGGCTGTTGTTACGCTTCCTATCCCGGTGACATGCAACAGGCAAGCGAAGCTGCAAGTTGTGATTACGCGACCTCCAGCTCTAAGCGCGCTGGAACACAGCGTACACGAAGCCGTCAGCAGCTTTCTCGGCCTCCAGCAGATCCCCTCCAAGATACGGCGCGCGGACTGAGTATGCGCTCAGCCTCGCGGACAGCAGTGTACAGCCACGACCGGGCTAGAGCAGGAGATGAGCCCTCACCTGGGGTCACATCCCCTGGTGGTCAAAATTAATTCGAATTCCCCTACTACGTCGTGGCTCACAATCAAATCATGGTTTTGGCACGTAAAACAGCAGAATTCAAAAGGCCCATGTGTTCTGACTTCGGTGCATCGTTAACGTAGCTCAATGGATATAACTGAACCTGGCGCCTGTTGTACGGCGTCTATTATAGCCGTTGCACTCCTATTGGACGGCAAACGACATCTAAGAATTACACATAATAAGTAGAACTTATAGTCTAATTTAGATGCATTCTTGTCCATCTGGCACATGTTCCTATTTTGACGAGAACAATAGTACCTGAACCTGCGATGCAGATTGAATGGGATTACTCGGCGAGAAAGCGCCTGATAAAAATATTAGAGACGAGCGTTGTACCGGGGCGCTGATTCCGCGGCTAGTAAACAGTGTAAAAAATGGTATACGTAACATTACGCCGTTTTGAACCAGGCCGGAGATCTCAGAGGCCTGCGCCGCCTTGGGTTGGATGCGCAACCCGTTCTCTCTGTCTCAGTGGAATATTACACCTGATACAAGAAAACAGGCAAACGGTGAAACCATAGCTAACCTTTGATGGTGATTTTAGTGATTGGTTTAAGAAATAAAGAGACCGAACATAGTCAAAGGTGTGATAGATGTGCATGGACGAAATCGTACGGGATTTGCTACATCCGCATTTTACTGAAACTTCGTAGATCATAGGTAAGTCTCTTTTAATAGGGAAAAGACTTATAGTCACGCTCTTTTTGACAATTAACATTTTTATTCCCCTTGCCAAACCTCCCAGTGCCTTCACGGAAGAGTCAAGGTCAAGATTGTCGACGGTGTTCACGAGAACTTCACGTTAGGCCCAGGAGGTCGAGAATGTGCAGCGATCATCAATCAGCAGATTATGGGCTGAAAAAAACGCGTGGAAGTGAACTCGGAAAAAACACTGAAAATAAAAAAATAAATAACGCTTACCCGTGCACTCGGCCGCGCAACGCTTGAAACAGCGAAGCTGGGCGATCGTAGCCCAGCATTTTCCGGAAGTGTGCGCGAACTTTTCATCTGATTACTCATAATGATGATAATTGCTTTTCGCGCGTCTCGGACTTACGGCCGTCACTGCGCGTTGTATAGCGCAGTGACGGCGCTATGCAAAAGATTTAATTGATCCGCATCAAACGTGCGGAATAAGAGGAAGGACGATTATGACAAACATACACATCGCACGATCAATCCTTGAATGTTTTGACGCAATGCAACTTGGTGTCGCCATGTTGAGACCTTGAGAAGGCATTCGATCGCGTGCCGCACGATTTGCTTCTATCTATACTTGATTATGTGAATGTAGGCAATGTGATAGCGAAGGTGTGCTGATGGCTTACGCCGGATGTACGACGAAATTGATTATAAACAAATCAGTAGGTGAGTGCATACCAGTGCAACGCTCATTCAAACAAGGGTGCCCGTTCTCACCGCTTCTTTCGGCTACCGCTTGGATGCGCTGCTGCGGGCAATAACCAGGTTTATATATTTACCGCAATAATTCCGCGACTTTGTTGTGAAAAGTGTCATTTAGGAACAATTTTATTCTCATTCAAAGAGCTGCTGCTGCTGCTGCTGCTGCTGCTGCTGCAACCAGCTAAAAGCGCAGTCATTGAAGTTGAAGCATCCCCGGGAATATACCACTCAATGCAATAGTTTCACCGCAAACTGCTTTTTACTGGTCAAGAAAGCCTCCAAAATTTGAACGTTTCCATAGACTCCTATACTTCAAACTTCGCCCGCAATTCGGAACGGGTTTTCGGCCGCAAGTAATGGTACCGCTTGCATTAGATGCTGGGCTAGGCGCGTACAACCAATTTCGGCAGAAATTTTATGAACGATGGCTTCTGTGATTAGTTATTCACAAAAATCGACGCTCTCCCATAGAAAACGCGCATGCTTGTAGGGACAGCCGCTAGAGGCGCTGTTTAGCGATGTCTGCTGTAACCAATGTTCAACGATTGGCTTTGGGAGCCCATGGGAAAACCACAAACGGAGCAATGCAGGATGCCATGAGTTGGGCCTCGTTCGAAGTCAGAGAAGCGCAGAGCAAAATTATTTTTCAAGAAAGGCTCAGGAACGTGGACCAAAATAAATGGGCGGCTAAAGTGCACAAGTATCAGTACCTGAAAAGCGTGGACACTGAATGGAGGAAGAGGTCAATAAAGCTGGCATCCAAGTACAGGGTAATTGAAAAGAAAGAAAGTGAGAGAAACAGATCGAGACAGTGAATTGGATTGAAAGAATGGAAACAAAAAAGACCGTGGATGTTTACAAGAATGAGAAGAAAGAAATTAGAAGGGAAAATCTTTGCGATATTAACAAGGAAAGTACCTTGCTATTTGAGGCTCCAGCCAGTTGCCTAAGGACAAGAACATACCGGAGCGAATATTCTCAACTAGATGAGGCATGTGTATGCTGCAGCGAATATCCGGAGACCACTCAGTACACCTTTATAGGATGAGAAGGGATTCACCCAGTGAGACCCATAGGTAACGTGAACCTTCCTGTAGTGCTTTCATTTAAAGTGGATGGAAGCATCAACCGGTCAGCAGTCGAGATAAGCAAGAGACGTTTAGAGTATTGGTGGGAAAAAAGCAGGGAAGAGATTTATATGACCGGATTCGTTACAGGAATAGGTAGCGGTACAAGGTAGATAGAGCAGCTTTGAAGAAGAGAAAAAAAGATTGGAGAGATGTATACAAAAATGCTAGAATGAAAAGCGTGTATAGCATAATTAACTCAAGCAGTCTAGGGAACTATTTCTCACCACTCGTTTCAATAACCCTTGAAATACCCTTTCTTCATTTCAGGTAACCAAGTTAATAGAGTGCAACAGCACACGTACCTCACTTTAACAGTCACTTCCGACCTACGATGGAATACGCACATAGATAATGTGTGCTCCAAGGTTTATCGGGTAATTTGGAGTCGGAGCCGTAACATCCGCAACGCAACTCCCGGTGTAAAATTACTCACTTATATAGCCCTAGTAAGACCAGTCATTGAATATGGGGAGATTGTGTGGGATCCCTACACCACACCTAATATAGCAAAAATAGAAAAAGTGCAGAGACTGGCTTCCCGTTTTATATATAATAAATATCACCGTATCTATTCACCGACCCAGTTATGAAAACAAGCAAGCCTTGAAACTCTTGAAGGCAGGACAAAGGTTGAAAGGATGAAATTTCGTTTCCTGCTAATTCACGGTAACCTTAAAATTAATACAACACAGTACTTTGCAGTTCGCCCCGACGAATCATGCAGGCATCGCCACAGTATGTACCGTCGCGATCGAAACTTTGGAGACCACGGTACCAGCAAAAGATTTTAATATATTGAAGCGTAGCTGCGCGGCCTGGAATTGGTTTAACGCATTGTATTGGGCCAAACAAGCGCCCTTACGTTTGCGCACTTGATTTCAGACGGAATGCCCAGGCTGCAAAACATATATTAAAAATCGCGGCACCTTTGGTCTCCAAACCATCCAAGAATGTACAGTCCATCGCGACTGTACATTCTTGTGCCACTTTCTCATAATAATTGTTGTAAATACAGCTTTTTTTCCTCGAGTTATTAAAGAATGGAACCTGCTGCCTAACTCCATCGTGATAAGTGACTCTCTTGATGTCTTCACTGGTCGCCTCGCGCCATTCATACACCCCAGTGCACCTAGACAATAGCACAAGTTCCTGCCTCAACTTGTGTATTCTGTAATTCAGCTGTTTTTCTTGTCCAGTGCATTTGTTTGTACATTGTGTCGGATGTGGTTGTTGAACTTATGCCCATGTATATACTTATGTTTTTTCTTCCACTCCTGTAAAAGCCTGCAAAGGCTGTCAGTATGAATGAATGAATGAATGAATGAATGAATGAATGAATGAATGAATGAATGAATGAATGAATGAATGGACATGCCAATAAATTATCATCATCACCAATTCCTGGTCATGTTGGAGCTGTAAATGCATTTCAAAACTGCTACGTCGAGTGTTCGTTTATTTATGACATAATACCCATCCTGTCATACACATCCTGACAGGAAGTTAGGAAATTTGCAGGCGCAAGTTGGAATCAGCTAGCGCAAGACAGGGGTAATTGAAGATTGCAGCGAGATGCCTTCGTCCTGCAATGGACATAAATAAAGCCTGATGATGATGACGCATCTTGTCAGTATCAATAAAGAACCGCGCCGACCATGCGCAGACCAAGCGTTACCCTGGAATGTAAATGACGGAAAGCTTGTTCGAGTTCGCGAGGTACAGCAACGCCACCTATATATCACAAGGCCTGTGCACTCTGCTTGATGACGTCATGCTACAAGTGCCGAAATTTCCGTTGCTAAGCCGGGCGCGACGAAAGCGGCGGCGTCAAAAATCACCGCCGCTTACTCGGCTGCATTCCCATTAGACTCTGTGGCAGTCGGCCCGAGTAGCAAGACGTCACGGCACAGGCCCTGTGCTTGTATCTAGGTTACGTTGGGTACATCAGCCGTAGCTCGTGACGCAAGCACCTTCCTCGTCACCTGTAGCTGTTAGCTTGCTTTGCCACGAGGATGGAATTGATGTATGACGCATATCGAGGAAATAATGGTAATGAGAGGCACATACATAGAGATGTACGACAGCTATCTGAAAACATTTAAGGCTTTCTCTGTATGTGTATGTTTGTCTCAGTTGCACATCCCCATTCAGAGGGATCGACAAAGAATGGCCAGATACAGTGGCCCTCGAATGGGATAGTCCAAGTATAAAAACAAAAATAGAAAATTGATGAAGTCATTGACCATCATGCGCTATTCCATTGTGAGGATCTGTGTGTTTTGAGATATCTGTATGGGAGCAGAGATTATGTGTGCAGGTTTGAAGTCGGTACGTATTGATTGATTACGCGGAACAGACAAGTGCTCACTGACACTTCTTTGGAGGTCAAAATATCGCGGTGCATAAGCTGGATTCACCCAATGGCACAAGCCAAGTTGACCAAGAAACGAGTAATCCTAATATAGGGAAAACCAAGGAAGCCGTTAAATCTCCTGCGCTGATACATTGTAGATATGTTTACTTTATAGAGATACTTACGAGGCGACATTACATGCACTTTTTTTTCATAATTGTTTCTCTGCGCACAATACAGATGCGGTCACTGCCACTATCTTGTCGGTGAACATTCCGATATGTATAAGTTGTCTATTCGGCGGCCAACTCACAGAGGCCCTATTGAAGTGCATGAAGTCGCGGAGAGCTGTTACCTACGAAATTCGACGTAGCCTAACAACCTGTCCTTCATTCTTACCAGTATATTCTGGCTGGCATATTTTACCATTGCAGAAGCGTCATGTAATATTTGAGTTCAAGTTAATATTTCCCGCTAGCATGCCTTTAAATAAGCTAAATCGATAGCTAATGGCCAACACCAGCCTAGCCAGGTATGGCAACACAAACCGTGCAGTGTTTTGTGTTTACCATCCTCACAGTGGTGGAAATAAAAACATTTCCCCGCATAATAGAACAACGTAATACAAGCGGCGAGCATGTGAACGCAAAAGCAAAGGCTGAGAAACATCTCTGGCAATACTTTCCCGGTCGTAATTTCATGCTATATAAACTGAAGTGCATACGCTGTAGCCTAGTGTGTCACTATTTGCCAACATTGTGTCTTTTTTTTTCAGTGTTTTTTGTTATCAACCTGCCGGCAGCTGTCCCACACCTGAATGCGGAGATATAACGGAAAACATGCTGTAAAAAATAACACTGACAATACGCTTTCGTGTACTCAGGACAGGAAGTCAAAATGAATTAGGTGATTGGCAGCGGAAAAAAATATTTTTAGCTGACACAGCTGCTAAATTTGGAAGTGATTTTGGAGTCGTTATTACGCTACGGATAGCGAGACTGCTTGCCCCTCTCCCATGTCATTACGATCGACAGCGTCAACCACCGGAAAGGAAAAGAAACGAAGAAAAAAAAATACAATGCGTCGGCCCGCTGGCCTACGCGCCAAGAAGTAGTGCCGAATTAATATATTCACGTTAGCAGCGGATTCCTGCTGCCTTACGGTCATGACGTTCCTCGTGTTCTTCTACCGGATACCTCTTTCAATAGTCGCTGGAGGAAGACAGGTTTCAGATGAGTTGTGGAACTGCTTCAATTAACGGGTGCAATGATACAACAGTAAATAATTGTATACCTTCTCTCTCTCTCTCTCTCTCTGTCTCTATCTCTCTCAATATCAACTGCACATGGTCGGCTCTAATGTCTCCGCAAATACATGCGTGGATTTCGCTAGGCTGCGCTACGCGGAAAGCGCCAACAGCTTTAGTTGGCGTTCCTCGACGCGTCACGTGATCGCAAACACCTCCGAGTTAGGGCTAGCTAGTTGCCGGTTCGCCGCGAGCCTCAGACAGCCGTCGCAGTGGACGTCGCGCGCACACTGGTTTACCCTACTGTTGGATTCGGGGGACGCAAGCACTGTACCGCGCGACGACTGCAGCCGGAGACGGGACAAGGTATGTTTTCAAAGATAGACGAGGCAGGCGTAAGATGCTGAAACTGTAAAAGCAAGGAAGTGGTATTGCTTCATTTTCATTTGAAAACGCGTCAGCGCTAATTTGGATACCATCCGCTATTTTGCGAGTTCGTATGCAGCCTCCATGTGGTTTTGCAGTAATTGAGGTGGGGCTACAGCTTTATAATAAAACCACTGAATGCCCGTTGGTATTGTGTTAACATGTCGGTCTGCTTTGGATAGAAAGAAGGAACACTTTGTTGATCCAGTGCTTGGCCGGCTGCTTGGTTCTTCGTGTGTGGTTAGGTTTTTTGTAAATGGCCCTGAAAATTTCGCATGTGGCTCACTAGGGTGCGCCAGCGGGAGTCTTGAAGAGCTGCTACGGGAGCGACCACGTCCTCCAGCTTCGTGGTCTTCGGTCTTCAAAAGTGTTCCTCGTGTATAGATATCTAAGAGTGAACTAGATATTTTGGCGAAGCAATCTTTGTCTACCCTCCCGGGCTTGGTGTGGCTGCAGGGTCGGTCAGTATCTCGATAGTTATGTTTGTGCATAGAAATACAGAAATGCCATATGTGCACCGAACGCAAGTACCTCCGAACTGACTTATATAACCCCCCCTATGCTGACCGACAAGGTACTGCCAGTAAGTGGACCTCTGTTCTGTGTAACTAAAGAAATAAACTCCCACAAAAAAACCTGAACAGTTAATGCCAGTTCCGCGGTGTTCCTAATACACAGTGAACTCTTAATGGAATAGAGCATTATATTCAACGGATTCTTTGATTTACTTTATTTTCTTTGATTGAGCCGTTCGGTATGGGCCAAAAGGTATGGCGCATTCCTGGCCAATCCTCTACAGTTATTATGTAGCACTGTGACACGAAGGGTACAGCATCCTTACAAGTGAAGCCAGATATGTGTCGCACTTCTCCGTGCATACACCTGCCTTCGCCATTCCTCCTTCGTCATGCCTCGTGAAGCCTTGTTTTCTGTAATAGAAACAATAGCAAATTCGCCATGCTGCGTCTACGAATGTCGTTGTGGGCAGCTAACCAAAACTACACTGCTACCACATTGCTGGGAGGTTGCTACGGACATCTAGACAGTGTGCAGACGTAAGCCCCACCGCTTAGACGTATACTTTGCAGCGAAGCGCGCAGTGACGCGGCCAGTTTTTTTTGACCTCGTCTTGTAACTGCATGACGTATTACCGAAAGACACTTATAAAGGAAGGGCACGTATATTTCCTTTGATTGCTCATTTGCACTCGCATTTCGCAGTGAGACGCCATTTCGGGGTGGATGCATTTCAATAACCACTTTGCGTGTATTGTATTGCAATAACCACTTGCCTTTTTTCGTGTGCGCAAGTCAGAAGTACGTGTAGCCTATGCAATCGCCAAACGACAGTTGTCAAAGTTTGAGGGCACAAGACAGTGGCGCCATTTGACTTGGCAGCAGCGAAACAAGGAGGGCGCTGCGTTTTGCCCGCAGCCTGTGGTTACGCCCAAATCAGTGGCAGAGGGCGACACCGTTCCGTACCCTCCACTTTACACTTTTTGACGCGATTAGAACTCTTTAGCAACTCCGCGCACTTTTCGGTATGATGTTCGTGTGTAACATTCTTTACGCCAACTTGGCCCACATGGTATATATGCCACTGGCTATGTGCCCGAAACTACAACTTGTGCATAGACAATTTGAGCCGCTGGGCGTCTGCCACAAGTAAAGTAGGCATGTGAACACTATTGGCCAATCCTTCAGTTTGCGTATGTGCCGCTGGGTAGGTGTCTCGGATGGACCAGCAGAATAAGGGGCTAGAATTGAAGAAGTACGCTACAGACAAGTGAAAAAGTCGGCATCAAAAGCAGCCTCGTGTGGAGAAAAAAAGAAGTGAACAGAGTGGGACAAGAGAGTTCCTTGGGCAATTATAGTCGAGCTTGACAGAAGTTGTAAAGACGGCGGTAACAGAAAAAAATTGAAGACGTCCACAGAACTGAAGAGTTTGGCGATACGCTGTGATCGCTACGTTGCTTCAATGCTAATCGCATTAACGTCGACATTCACCGTGAGATGGGTTCTGCGGGAATTTCTTTTTTTCCCTTCATCCCCGCAATTCACGATTACGTATTATTCATTCTGATTTAAGCACGCAGTTGCAGTAGCCAAGCGTCGTTGTAAAACGTATCCACATGTGAGGGCCACTGATGTCTCAAAGAAGCCAATGCTTCTAAGCGTCAAAGCGAAATTGGGGGTGCATCCATATTTTCGGTACGATTGATGGTGTTAACGCGATTAGCAATCTAGCCTATGCTGGGTGCGTAATTGTTCATGAAATGCTTTATATGTCGTGATAATTGTTGTGAAAAGCGGAACATGCATAGCGACATGTACCCAGGGACCCAAGTTGGCGTCAAACATGTACATTGAGGAGTGGCACACACCCAGTGAGTGACCCATAAGTTGGTCCGACGGTTGGTTTCGAATATCATTCTCTCAGCACACAGCCCGATGTTTTATCCATTACACCATGAAATACCCAGTAACCCAAGTAGGCGTGAAGTAGGTTAGACGAGGACTTAACAAACAGACGCACACACACACACACACACACACACACACACACACACACACACACACACACACACACACACACACACACACACACACACGCGCGCGCGCGCGCGCACACACACACGCACACGCACACACACACACACACACACACACACACACACACACACACACACACCAAGAACCGAGTGAAGTTTCCAAAGAATTCAAATCGCATTAAAAGTTGCGCAAATTCAACGCACACGTTGCAGTTTATGTGAAGCGAAACTTTCTGCGAAGTGGTTACATAAGTGTTATAAAAAAGTGTGATGCGTACATTTGCCATTACTTTCAACCTATGCAGCGTGTGATGTCAAGTAGTATTGGTGTTATACGGCACTAAACGGTTGCCAAGCTATCCTGGAGCACAAACGCCACTTCTGTTGGATGCACAAGGTAAGCCATCGAATGCAGCAATGTAACGAGGAGGAATGTGATGTTACATGCATGCAAATATAAATGCGACAGATATTTAACATATATAAGGATTTCTTTCTTTATTGGCTTCTACACTCCTTGTGTCACAAAACCATTCTAGAGGAGTAACCATAAATGGCCACAAGCCCAATTAGCCATAAATGAGGCCGTCCAAATACGAGAAATGTGGGGAAAATCAATAAGCCCGTTAAAGATGTGATGTTCCAATAAGAGGTACGTGTGTTTTATGAATAGCTATGAAGCCGGCGCTATATGGCGTGTCTCATTGTTTGATTACGAAGAAAAGAGCTGCAATTACTGGCACTGCTTTGTCAGCCAACATTCAGTACGACATAATAGTCTATTCGGCAAGAAACTCGCGTACCCAAACGAAACCCTTAGGGGTTACGCAAAAAAATGACTTTAAGGTTCCCTTCATTATTTTTACGTTTATTAACATAAATTGGTTGTGTTGAGGAGCTTAGGTCCCAGTTAATATAATGTGTAAAGTGTGCTGCCATGAAATCTTTGTGGTCGTGCTGCTCGTATGAATGAAGCCTACTTCCCTTCTTGATATATATATATATATATATATATATATATATATATATATATATATTTAAAGCACCCATGCCTCTTAGTGGAACACCGAGTGATAATCAACAGCTTCTTTAAAATTGTCCTCTATTCTCGGTCCCATGCGTATGTGCCACCGTGCCACAGGGGATATAAGAGCCTTCAATGTACAGTCAACCAGACAGGTTTACCGACCAGGGCATCTGAGAAAACGTTCAATTAACGAGCAGCCTGTAGCAGTAGCCAGTAGAACTGTATACGACAATGTTGTTAGCATATTCTAGTCGTGGCCCGAAATGCAAATACCCGGCTAAGTTGTGAGGCTGCGGAGATATTCAGCTTTTTCTCAGATTTCATGGTCCGTGATATCTTGCGGGTACATATATGCACAGTGACATAAGGAGTATATTACATATGGGTCGTTTTTTTCTCTCTCTGCGTACATCTCTCCACAACATTCTTCACCGGACAAGGATCTAGCATGACTGTCATGGTGTGCATTAGCCTGAACTGACGTTTGCATTTAGGCACAGCTTGGGAATAGTGTATACAGCGTGAACATACACGCCACATAGCATTAGAGTTGTGACTAGTGCGACGCAAAAGTACTGAATGAGATCGAACGCTGCATATATTGAAAACGCCAATTGCACGCATCGCCTTTAGTTACACACCAGTATAGTTTGACCGCTTCACAATAGCTTCGCTTCGAACAGATTTCAGCATGCCCGTTGGATCTGCATTTTTTTTTCAGAATCGCAATATCTCCTCGAGAGTATAGTTTTAACTATGGGTTTCATCTTTCAGCCATCTTGCCGCAACCTTATCAAGTATTCGCAAGCCCACACAAATGGTATACAGTAATTACACTGTATACCATTTGTGTAATTAATGGTGTTATTTCGTGTTAGAGTTGTATTTTAACCAAGATGATTAAGTTTTCTTAATCATCTACCTTATGACGAAACAAATTGTGTGAAAAGCTTGTTACAAACTTTTTTCATCCTGTTCTTTTATGTAAATAATATTGCGTATTCTGCTCACCCTTGGACTCTATTATAGTATAGTATAGTATTACTCTATTATAGTGACTCTATTATGACTCTATTATAGTATAGTATTTTTTAAATAAAAAAATGAAATAAACCGGCCTCTTCGTAGTTATGACAAAGCTGCACATACTCCTAGCACCCATGCATCCCAAAAAAATTTTAATTGAATTCTCGGGTTTTACGTGCCAAAACCACGATCTCATTCTGAGGCACGCCGTAGTGGTGGGGGCTCCAGATTCATTTTTAACCACCCGGGGTTCTCTAACATGCACCCAATGCACGAAACATGGGCATTTTTTTTTTTTTGCATTTCGCGCCCATCGAGATGCGGCTGCCGCGGCCGGGATTCGATCCCGCGACCTCGTGCTTAGCAGTGCAATGCCAAAGTCAACTGAGCAACCACGCGGGGGTTACCCAGCCATTTCGTCTCCCAGCCGGTTCTCTCGGTCTGTTTCTTGTTGCACGAACGTAATTTTCCCACTCCGCTCGACACCATCTCCAGATGTTGCGGAAACGTGCGAATCTTCCTGCTTTGCCGCGGCCTCACGCCACATCGGACACAGTGTCACAGTAGCGCAGTGGCATCGTGGAGATTATATTTGCGCTGTCGGCCGGCCTCGTAAGGAAAACGTCGTTCACGCGACATCTCAAAGACGGACGCCCTGCTTAGGACGTCAGTACAGGGACGTTCTATAGACGACACGGCTCAGCAAAGCTTAATTCTACGTTGACGGATCGTTGTTGGGCGTCGGTTCGGTAGTCAAGTGGCATTTGCGAGTCAATCGCACCTTCCTAGCGACGCTTCCTTTGGAGGGTCACACTATTACTGTATTATTTTCTCCCTAGCTGCCCTCTATTTTTTTCGGTCCTCTCATAGCTTCTCTCTCTTTTCATAAATGCCACCTTGTCGAATGTGGAACCACGTTTCGCGCGTGTGCTCACAAATTCCAAGCACCGAAAAGCTGCTGCGGTTTAAGTATCGCGAGAAGCATTCGCTAGTAGATCACGGAGCGGCGCTATGAGCTGGAAATATTTCCCGTGCGCAGCCATTATCATTGCGGAGCTCATTCTGCCGTGTTATTTAGCGCGAGAAAATTTTAAATGCGCTGCCTGGCCTCGTTTGCTTGAAGGCGCGCCTCCGATCTTAAACGATAAAGTGGTGTATATGGTCCACACCCATACATAGTCCGCACCTCTCGAAATTTCATCTTCCAAATTTTGTATTGTCCGCGGACTATAGTACGGAAAATGCTGCAGCTACCAAGACACTACAACTTCTCATGCAGGGGCTTTTTACGCATATTGCGTAATCCAACGGAAAAGTCGAAACAGAGTTTTACTTTTCCTTGAAGTGTCCTTGGAGTAAAAAGAAAAACAGATGCACGGTCCGCAGGAATTTTTCGAAGATGACTTTTAGTAACGCTTAAAGGTCAAGTGATTACTGTCGTGTAACAAACACGCGATGAAATATTGTTTCAGTAGAATTAGCACGGGGAGGCTAAAGAACGTTTCAAGAGTTGCCTAAATATTGTCACCAGCAAAAAAAAAACATTCTGCTGCCCTATTGTTGGGCCCGTGCGAATTGAACCGACATGTTCGTAACTCAATCACACACTGGCGCCGTAATTGACTCCATCATGTCGCTATTTGCAGGAAACTGCAATACGATTGCGCAAGCGACCTCGTTCTAAATCTGTCGTTGCAAACTCTTCCGCACTTGCGACATGTTGCGCCTCTAGATTCGTGGCGCAACAGCGAAGTTTACTGACCGCGGTGATGGCTCGGCAGACTATGTTTTGCTTTCAGTGCCTCCACGACAGCGCTCGACTTACTAAGAGATACCTAGGGCACTCCCATCATAGATACCTAGCTGGGGAGCTCCCATCAGAATACATGGTAACTAAGAAATTGTTCTTCTAGGTAAATAGTGTACCGGTTTTGATGAAATTTCTTCCATTTACAGTAATTGACTTCAAAATAAAAATTGTTCGATATAGCAAAATGAACAAATAAAAACTAAAGGGTAAGTTTACAATCGTAACTCGGCAATGAAAAACGACGTCACAATTTCGTAAACTGCCCTTATTAAGGAATAAAAAACGGACAAGATTGAAGTATTATACACAGCACTCGGAAATATACAACTAATCTGTGAAAAATCTTGCAGTACCGCCATAAAAATGGTAACAATTCCACGAAAGCTGTCAAGTCGTAAAGTAACTTTGTCCGTTTTAGTTGATCTGAGCGATGCAGTTTTCTGAACTGGCATATCTGTTTTGGGCTCAGAGCTACGGTTATTAAACTTCGTGCTCTAACTTTTGTAAAACTTACGAGTTTTAGGAAATGTCTGTAACGCATTATAGGTCATAAATCAAAATTATTATTTCTAAGGTCAATAAAATTTACTTTTCTGTCTCTAGTGAAACACATTTTATTCAAATTGGTCCAGTGGTTGTCTCATAAAAGAATTTCCTCGTTTTACGTCTACTTGAATAGGAAAATCGCAGTTGGCCATGAGCTAAATCTTTTTTTCTTACCGTCTATTTGGTAACTGAACTCAGCAATGTCGTTAACCGGGAGAATTCCACGCTATCACAATGGATAATGCACTTCCCGATATCACCGTATCTTGCCCCCCAGTGATCGCTTCATAGTTCTCGGCTTGCTTACTTACAAAAGCAAAAGAGTCTTTGCCGTATACCGTTACGAATCTATTTCCATCATCTTCACTTTTGAATGAGTTATTTTGATTTGGTTATTTGGGCAGGGGGGGAGGGGGCGCAATTTAAACCGATAGTTACACTCGTGTTACAACTGCAAATTTATATATCCTAGTGTAGGTATTTTCTTGCATGGCGTTGTATCTTGCTCCCGTATTACTGCATTGCTGTACGCCCCCAACTCCCTGAGCACACCTACCTTGTATAGACGATTTTATATTCGATTTATGGGCGCCGCCATCTTGGACTGTTACACAAACAATTTCTTTGTTTTATAAGTTAAGTCATGTAACATAGTCATGAAACGCTGAATCGACTGCAGTATACCGTAAACTTCGTTGTTAAAGACAGATAACAGAAGCGCTATCAGTCGAATATGGCGGCACCTAAAAGCTTAGGTAAAATGGTCTATAGGACCTACGAGGCTTAAAAGTAGAAAGAAAGAGCGAGCTAAAGAAAGAAAGAAAGAAGAATTATGTTGTAACGAAATAGACTAGTACGTGCTTTAGCCGCATTATGCTGAGGTACGCTCGAGGAGCTCGCGATCGCAGGGCTTGACTACAGCGAACGGTCGAACAACAGATTTGTTTCAGTGCGTCGTTCTTTCGGTGTCATTAAGGCGTTACAGTACGATTGAACGAATATTTTTTTTAAATTGGCCGCATATCTGCTGGCCTCGCTGCAAATGACGTCAAAAGACGATAGTCTTCTGCCGGCCCTGATATGTAACACCCCTCTTCTCCCCCTCCCACCTCTCACGCTCTTCCCCTCACCTCTCACTCCTCCCATGATGGATGCAATGGTGGTTTTGCTGAATTGAATCCAAATTTCCCGCTTTCGCCATGCTCTCGCGCCATCTGTTGGGACCTTTTATTACTGTTGGCTTAAAGCCGGCTACAGAGCCGCGGCTTCAGGCAGCTTGTTTTTAACGCGTAGCGTCTCTTCGACAACATTTCTAACGCGTTGATTTTTCATTTACAAACGTAAAAACCAGTCCTATGTGCTATGTGTAGTCTTAATTAAATGAACGCTGCGGATCACGGTTATGTACATATACATTGCCTCAAATAGGCTTGAGGTTTCTTTCGCGCTGTATAATGTTGACGTGTATGACCCCGTGCCACCAGTGCTAGTAGCTCGCTTGGATTTGGCCGGGCGGTTGAATCGGTTTTGGCCGGGCGGTTAAATTGAGTGACAGACAAAGTTTTTCGCATTTAGGTAGCCGAAGAAAGATAATAAATCCACGTCGAACCATTGTGTACCGTGATCAATCGTACTCCGACGGCGGCTGCGATGGCACGGCCGCGCAGGCCCTATCTTGAAAGCGATCTGCAATGGGGACAGAATTCGGCGAGTGCTGATAGCTTCGTTTACGCGATGGTCTTGCCGCTTAGTTCCCGTTGAAGCGAGAGGCGGCACTAAAGTCAATTCGGTCACTGCTGCGGGCCCTATCTTGAAAGTGATTGTCTTACGTGACGGATGAACGGACGGGCGGCTTTCCTCGTTGGGTAGGCATAGAAATGCATACGCATTTATTAACTCAATTAATTATTTAGCGATGGTAGAAGCTTAGGAGAGAAGGTAATTGGAGGATCGATTTTCGTAGATGTCCAGAATTTCGGAGATGTGGGACCAGTTAATCTATGCAGGCTAAATAAAATGAGTCGCAGACGACAAAGCAATTGAGTATATACCTGGCACGGGACGACGCCACAGCACCTGTAGTGTGTCAGAAACAGTACAGCAATACCTATGCGAGGCGGCAACCTAAGAATTCAGTGCAAGCTACATTGTGCGTAAAATTGTGCAACTGGCTTGGAAAGAGTACGATATCATAGGCTGCTGTGCCAACGCTCCTGCAAATGAAAGGTAGTTGATTGATTACCATGCGTATGATTCCATTCAGGCCGGAAACATTAGCCAATACGTAAATATAGTAATGTGGGACTACTTTCCATTGCGTAAAGCATGCGGGCATCCATAGCACGTCCTTTTTAAATGCAAAGCAGTTCTTTGCCTAGTCAGAACGAAGGTTGAACACGACGCCGTCCAACGTTACAGAATTTGTCAGCGATGCGCGCGCACCCCAATGCGCGTGCTCGCTTGCCGCTATTGGCCAACGCCTCCTGATAGCACAACGCCGTAGCACTTCGATTTGTGACGTCATGCTACATTAACCGACTGTCATAGACTCTAATGGGGATGCTGCCGAGAAATCCGCGATGATTTTGACGTCACCGCTTTCGTCAACCCGGGCTTGGCAGTGGAAATTTTGGTCCAAGTAGCGTGACGTCATAAAGCAGAGTGCAGAGGCCTGCTATCTAGGATGGGTTGTATTGGCTCGGCGCCTCGCTGCTTCACTCGCCGGTACCGGTGTGCGCGCCGCAAATAAAAGGGATTCAGTTGCGCTAGCTGCGCTGTGTTGCGCGTAGAGCTCTACTTGCAGATATAACAATGGGCCCTATATAACAATGGCCAGAGGAGTGTAATAGTGTGAAGGCTCTGCGTAGACGACAGAGGTATGCGATGCGTACCGAAGCGATGAGGCAGGAGGTAAAGCGACGGGCCGACGAGATACGCGTGACTGTGTATGTGCGAGCAAGAAGAGAAGCGATGCGCCAAGCGAACGGCGGCCGCTGGACAGGTCACTGAGACCAAGCAGCGCCGATTGGAGGACCGCTACATGCGGGTCGCAGGCGCGTATTTTCGAAATGGCGTTGTCGAAGACAAATTTGGGGTCGCCAGTAGCGCCTGCGACCACCTTTGGTTTGGATCGTACGTCGTCAGGGTGTAGCGCACCACGCATGTGGTGATCCTCGAGTGAGCGTCTTCCCCGGGAGGACGTGAGTTTGTTCAGGCTTTGAGGCCCGTGTAGGGGAGAAATACTTCGCATTGACTTAGATAATCATCGAGGATGGTTTCTGCCACAATGTTATTTTTTATGCGGAACCATCAAATGGCTCATTGAGCGAGAAAGCCAGCGTCTGTAGCAGCGAAACGGCATTTAAATTCCCACTGGCTACGACTCCACGTCACGAGCGTGCCTCAACGGAGTTACCATTGGATGTGACCTCACGGCATGAGCGCGCCTCGACCATGGCATCCACGGAGCAAAGCGGGCGAAAGGGCACACCTGCTGCCGCAGTAGCGCTCCAGGTGTTGCGTCACAACTTGCGTGGGGGGAGAGGGCATCACCGCGACCACGGTGGAAGAATATTTAGGTGTTGACACTGCGCACGAGCAAGCGTCCAGATTATGTTCGGCCGCGCGCGGGCGCACCGAGTAGCTCTGCTGCGAGCAGATAGAGGGCGCCGCGGCCAACGGTCCCAGCTTAGCGGCGCCGGCGGCTTGGCATTCCTCTGCCTCCGCTAAATTTTCGTTCGTAGTGGAGTGAGTAAATCTCAAAGCGCGAAAAAAATCGTTATTTCACATTAAAGTGATAAGTGTACCAGGCTTCGCTAACATGAAGGTTCCTTGTGCAGGGCGTGGATGACGTGAACACGGATCAATCGGGCAGCACTCACAGCCCACTGAAGTTACCCTCGCGCGCGCAATTTGTTTCGTCCGGTCTAGCCGTTCATCCAAGCATAAAAAAATGAAAGTGTTAGCCCACGTGCTACCCCTCGATCAGAAGAAAATAGTGACTGCACCAGAAAATGTATTTCATGCTTATCGCTGCTTCCATTCACACTCAGAAAACCGTTCAATCATCGTTGCGCGAATTCAATGTGGCCGCGATATAAATTAAGAAATGAAACGGCGCAAGCTTCCGATATGCAGTGCACTAGAGCAAAGTGGCTGTTCATGGCTAGAACTTAAGATGAGAATGCACATCAGCTATGTAAAAACTCTTTCAAATGGGAATTTATTAGGCGGGACGAAGGCAGGCGTCTATCTTGAATTAGAGCATCACTACCACAGTTTACTGATGAAAACCTGAGGAAATGCCTTTTTTATTCCAATTCCACTTAACATAGACCATGTATATTATTCATTGGGCTTTCGTCCATTAAGGACTGAGTGACTCTTGCAGGATCTAAAAAAGAAGAGGTAACTTTCTTTTTTCTTAAATTGCATATGAGAATGTGCCAATGTAAGCGTGTTTGACAATGCATGCTACAGCCTGTCCACAAATACACTTACACCCACCACACAATAATCCCATAGACCTTTTTTTTTTTTGCATAGACACAATACGAAAAAACTTGTGCATGAAGCAGCTCGATAATTTTAATAGGTGATAACCATCCCAGAAGCTTGCGGTCTCATACACTCCCGCATTGGAAAAATGTATAAAAACATGCAAGCGTGTAATATACACCGCACGCGCATTGTAAAAAAAATTCAGTAGCCAGGATGGAACAAATTTGAAAATCAGGCACACATCTGCACAGAAAACAGCAGTATTTTACAGGGTGCACAAATATTTCAAAATATGCAAATGTCACGTAGCTGGACAGAACCATAGTAATGTTGTTGCCGTCCCTTGGAGACACTCGGTTATTTTTTACATTTCGCCTAATTAGATAATTAGTCGTATTTATTGATCAACTTCTCAATTATTGTAATTAGATTAAAAGTGTCAATGAGAAAATTGTAGAGCAACATCAAAGACTCCCGATACAGCTTTGTATTGCTCAATACGCGCTACGTAGAAGTGTTTTTCCGAGCATGAAAGAAGCTCACGAGTACACGCAAAGCGCCTCGAGCGGCCAGTCGCGCGGCAATATTGCTGTATTCGCGGGTTTCGTTCACGTTCGGAAAACACTTTTGTGTATCACGTATTGAGCAACAGAAAGTTATACTGGGAGTTTTCCACGCTGCTGTACAATTCTCGTGTTCATACTTTTTATCCAAATATAGCATTAAAAGAGTTGATTAATCAATTATGAAAATAATTATGTAATTAAGCGGAATAAAAATTATCTGAGTATCTCCAAGCGACGGCAGACAACATTACCTTGGTTCTGTCCAGCTACGTGACATTTACATATTTTCCAATCTTGGTGCATGATAGTAAACCACCCAGCATATATCTTTTACATGTATCAAAATTTGCACAAACTACTGCGGCACACAGGAGGTTCTCTCTTCCGCAGCGGCTTTCGAGGTTTATTTGACCGTGTGAGGTTCTTTGGACAGTTTGGAAATAAGGTGGGAATCCGGAATAAGGTGAGAATCGAGCGCTCCGCATAATATTGCCTCGTGTCTAGCGCGGCGATGACGACGGCATAAGACACATCGGCACTTATGTAAAACATAGCAAGAAGAAGAAGAAGCAGTGACTAGCGCGCGCTATTTTAAACCCGTCCGTTCTTGGTATACTGCCTCTGCCGACAAATGCGTTTCGTTTGTCCCTCGAGCTTTCGACGTCGTGACAATATGCCATCGATATCGAATCCTCTGAAAAATTGCTGTGCAGACATGGTCGGTAGGCGTTAGAGTTCGGTCTGCCCTCAGATTTGCACGGCTCCACTGCTCTAGAGGACCGCAGTCGGACGGCGCTTTGAATAAAGGCACACGCTCAGCACAAGTCAGGTATCCAGAATTGCAGTTCGGAACGAAGCACTTTCTAGCCATTTCAAACGCCCCTCAGAAGGCCGCTGCCACCTTCGTCGAGGGCCCGTGGCGACAATACCCAAGCACACGCTCATAATACGAACGCGAACAAAAATCGTGCCTTCAAAACAGCGCAACCGCACATGCAAGCAGGAAGACGAAGCAGCGGCAGCACGCACCTTGCCGCCGAGGCTGGGACCGCATACCGCAGCGCCCTCTACGACGGCGCCGAACCAGCTGCAACCAAGCCGAACATAATCTGGACGCGAGCGAGCGGCGCTTTCGCGCGCGTTGGGGGGAGAGTGTCAGCACCTCTCCTTATTCTTACACCGTGACCGCGACGCCACGTCACCCTCGCTCTCACTCTCGGAAGCCTGTGTTATCCGCGCGTTTCTTGTCCCCGCAAGCTCTCGCCTGCGTTCTAACGGCGCCTCGCTAAGGCCAAATCAAAACGCGCCAAGAATATCAACGCACTTGCTTGCCCGCGAGGAGTTCGTAACGCGAAGGAACGCTCAGTGGCGTTCAATTGGCATCGATGTCTGCGCATTCACCACTGATAAGAAGCGGTCAGGTGCCCTCGGTTTCTTTTTCTGTTTTGGCCGTACATCCAACGTAGTGACGAAGTGTGGAGGCGCTGCTAATCGTAATGGCGTGATTGAAGGGCTGATTTATTTATTTATTTATTTATTTATTTATTTGTTTATTTATTTATTTATAGATTTATTTATTTATTTATTTATTTATTTATTTATTTATTTATTTATTTATTTATTTATTCGTTAATTCGTTCATTTGTTTATTTGAACGAAATGGGAATGTTGGCACTTATTGTGTGGCCGGCTCCTTCGCCAACAATGAAATGTTCAATGATTCACTGATGATAACATCTAGTGATGTGGAAAACATTCCGGCAATAAAGCTCTGTCTGGAAACGTGCTTAAACAGTCCATATTAAGAAAAACTGCAATAAGGCTGCACATTCTACAGCTACTGCCATTAGAGATAAGTTAATCAAGTTAGTTTTCTTCATAATACGAAATAAGTAAATCAGTAAACGAAAACTCACAAGGACATGCTAAGTGATAATACGCCTATAGATGCAGTACCACTTCAATTAAACAAGGTTATTAAGGCTTTCAGAGCTGACCGTTTTGCATCGACGCGTTACACCACGATCTAAGAAACTCATGTACACTGAAAGGACGGTCATCAAGGTGACTGACTGCATGCTGACCTTTGTGAAAGGCGAAAAAAGTCGCATACGCTTTTACGTGATAACGAAACGGGCATCCCTTTCTTTGGAAACGTTGCAGCTGTCTCATTTTAAAAAAATGCGTTTTTTTTTTCAAACGATACACTTCCTCAATTTTGAAGTCACCATGTTTGCAGCATGCAATACAGCACTTCTTCCTGTTCCTCGGTCCATGACATACAGGTGAGTTGCGTGGAGCAGCTGCCGCCGGGCTTGATACGGGGAAATTAAAACAAAACTGTCAGTAACGGCAGCCGAGATACCTTTCAGCTCAATCGTTCTTTTTATTTTTGCTATTGTTTGGTTTCCGCGTTGCACTGCATCAAACTCGTTGCGCTCGTGCGTGGGAAGTCGTTTACTTCAACGACTGCAGGACTCGCTAAACACGAAATACTGAATGTTTCGCGACGTCACCTAACTGGGTGGGCGTTGTCCGAGTTATGTGCTAGCTTGAGGTTAAGCAAGGGTACACTAAAAAAAAAACAGTATTAGGTTAGGCTGCCATTAGTAAATTACGCTTCCACCACATGGAAACGGCTACTGTTGCCTCGAGAAAAGGCTTGTTAAGCCAGGGGCGCGGCAAGAACAAAGAGAGGCGGTGGTGACGCCACTCTGAGCTTTCCGCGTCCGGTCGATTTGAGGTCACATAATTTGACAGGGTATCTGGTCTAGTTTATTAGTTATCGCTCAAGAATAACACCTGATTCTAAAGGAACCCAAGAAAGACGCAGACTCCGCAGCTCCGAGTCAATGACTGCGCTAAGCAGCTCCATTGCAGTGTACCACTTCACATGACATATAGCAAGCTCAATCAATCCTGCGAATGAATACTTAGGTAAGCAAAGCTGAACACCTGAACACCACACGGTACTGTTGTTAATTTGCACCCCTGCAAGCAGGCAAACTCATCCTGCGCTTTATTTTCGCTAGTAAGGCTTCGAACGCAGTGTTACAAGGAGCCTTGATGTCACAAGCGAACGTGATGTCACAAGAAGCCGTGACGTTACAGGGATATCGCAATACGTGTCTCATAACTGCTTAGCGCTGCAAACGATTGCTCCCATAAAGTTTCGACAATTTGTGAGGGCCAAAACGCCCCCCCCCCCCCCCACATACGAAAAAAATATGTGGAATCTGTGACGTTATACTCAAGTACTGGGGCTGATGTTGAGGCGTGAAATAGAAGAATACGAAATTTTCTCCATTTCTTGAAATATTTAGCAATTTTTTTGCGAAATAGAGAGAGGGGGATATAAGCACGGCAGGGATGTTAACCAGTCATGATTCCGTTTGGCTACCCTACGCCAGGGGAAGGGAGAAGGAGAAGAGAATGAAGGGAGAGAAGGGGAGGAGGGGATTTAGATACGTGCACGGACAGTACTGCCATGGTGTCTTCTACAAGAGTTTGGCTTGATGCGAGTTATGCGTTCCAATTTGTGATTTCGTATCCTGCATCCACGTGCCAGCGTTCCGGCCTAACCAATCGCGTTCGACAGAGGATCGCTGTGTATGTGTGGTCAGGCACAAGCATCCAACCATTCGAATCGGAAGTAAATATACTAGCCAAGGCGAGGTTGTCGCTTTCGAAGCAAATCTGTTGCCCATCCATCAACTTTTGAAGCAACGTGGGAAATTGAGTTCCCAGATGTAGCAGTCGGGCAGAACTCGCGGGGACTTTCGAACGTACTAAAAGCCAAATTGTTTAACTCAACGATACCTTAATCAAATTTGTAACGACGTCACACTGCGACCTCTGCAAGGCGCATGTCACGGTGAAAGGTTGACACATCAGTGACTGCAGCCTACTTTTGACATGACACTTCCTCCTGTCCTGGTGCACACTCGCTCTGACTTCCTCGTTTGTCGGTGTCATCGTCGTGAGGCCACTGGCTCGCCTTCTCATTACTTTCGGCAGACGCCATTGCAGCTGCAATTCGCTGCTCATTACGCAGCTGCGCGTCGATAAGTTGTTTTCGCTGCAGCTACGACGCATATTGGAGACAACTTTATGCGGAGACGTGGAAGCGGCCTGCGTTGCCTGCAAACGAAGTTCAAGTTTCAAGCCATTTGGCGAAACATGAGGTTCTGAGGATTCATTTAGATTATCGCTGTTGCATGACGATATCGTTTTGCCATTTTTCGCCACCGAGTTTTCACCACCACACTTTCACACACCATATCAGGCATTCCCTATTTCGAAAATTTATGGCGTGCCCAAAACAATTCGCTCAAATTCTCGCACTACCGCCTATAACAAGCGAACGATGCATTGCGTTCAGCAGACCAAGAGCTGCGCGAATACAAATCTTCTGCATTAAGGAAACATGCTTTTTATCGGTGCTTGAGCATCACAATGATGCCTTTTTTTAGGCGTGGCATTCTTTGCTGCCACTTTGGGTCAGTCATTTAGAATGGATCAATCTTTTTTTTTTTCGCACAGGAACAGAATGGCGGACGAGGAGTTCGCGATCACGGGTTTCTCGGCCTATTTTCCGGGAGCCGACCACTTGGTCGAGTTCAAGGAGAAGTTGTATGCCGGCGTGGACTTCATCACAGATGACGAGATGCGCTGGCCTCGAGGTATGAGAATATACAAGAGCCTAGAAAGCGTGTTTGCGTTCGTACTTACAAGAATGCTCGCAATGTCGACTGCTGATTCGAGAAGTGAATCTATGCAGCGTCGCAGTGCACACTGAATCACGAAAAAATGAACACACCCGCCACGGCGTTTTTGTTGTCCGGTTTGTTCCTGCTAGTGTCCATGTTTGCACCGCTGCCCTTTCAGTAACTGAAAGAAGGGCACCGAAATATTCAAATTTGTTTCATTATTCTGCTAAGTTAAACTCGTGCACAAAATCCAATTGTTCTGGGTGCCAGGGCATACTGAATGACCAGGAATAAGTCATCAATGCGACGGTCACTCCTTTGAAATGATTGAAATGTTTGTTGAGCTTGTGCTTCAAAGCACAATCTGCACAAGCACAATACAGAGTCTGCAGCAAAGGCGTATGCTACCTTTCCGGTGTCTTTAGGGACGTGCCAATATTTCAAACTAGCTATTAACTAATTCAATACGGTGCTATTAGATTCGACCCTTGAATCGAATAACATATATTATCTTAATGAGTATTCAAATCGTTTCTCGAAGCGACAAATGACTGTTCGCAAATTCGAACAGCTTTAGAAAAGTTCCCGAATACTGAACATCGTGAACTCCGCATGATTTCACATTAAACTGAAGCAAACATGCAACAACTTTCATGTCGGCCAAACTAGCCACAAACACTAGAAGTTACGTAGTCGAGCCTGCACTTATCAAGAATTGGTTTACAACCACATTTTTACAATGTTCAGCCAAAGATAGCTGCCCTGCTAGTAACCCTGCTAAAGCGGCATACGACGCAACGAAACAGGGCACCTGTGTCTGTTCGTGATAACGCAATACGTACTTCAGGGGCATGCATCGTTTGGTTATCTTTGCTTCAGCGTCTGCTTGCTTCCCGATCGCACTTGTGTATTCAGGTATACACTGAAAGATGATAACGTAACCATATTTTCTTTGCAAGGGCGAGGTGCTCCAATTTCTGTAGCCAAGATACCTTGGCTATAGAAATCGGAGCACCTTGATCTTGCAAAGAAATTATAGTTACGTTTTCGTCTTATCTGACGCAATCAATAGTTTGAAGAGCTGGCTTAGCATCACAGAATACTGTCAAGGAGGCTCCCCGGAGAAAAATTCAAGTGCCTCCCAGACTGCAACAAATTCTGTTTCAGTTGATGCTGACTTACGGTATAATTTAAACCGCCAAGCGATGATCATTTGCGGGTTGATGAAGGCTACAGTTGAGGCCTACGGCATGACAGATTCATCACTATACAGGAGCGAAGTACCGCCTTACGTTGTATAAATATGAATTCGGGTAAGTTGCGAGTGGTCAAAGGATTATGGAACGTGGGAGTTCTTTGTTATCTCATATATCTAACCAAATGCACAAGGCAGGAGCCACGAAAGTGTTCTGTGAATAGGGGGGGGGAGAGAATCACGAAAGTGGAAATACTCCGTTTGTTCTTTTAATAAACCATTTTTCATAAAGTGCGCTGTAATGGTGGAAACTTTATAGTTGTGAATACTAGACTGTGGACAATTCCTTTAATTAATTGTAAAATTGTTCTTCATTATTCCAAATATATTCAATATTCGTTTCGATTTGCTTCTGACCCAACAGGGTTCAGGGTAAATATGGTCACAAAATTTACCATTCGTACACCCCCGGATATTTTTTTATATCCAGGCTGGGTTTTGAGCACCATAACTATTCCGCGCCGGCGTTGTCCATTTATTCAAGGCTCCTGCCTTAAAACTCGTGAGCAGATCTCCAAATTAAAAGTCGTTCAAGACTGAGCAATCTAGTTTTTGTGGAACCCAACAATATGGAGAAAACATTTCCCATAGTGAGAGTTGGCATTCGCGTCAAATTAGGAAGCTACAAAGAAGGCAGGTTTCCTTAGAAAAAAACCTTCGATGGTGAAAAAATATTATAGTTCATCCGGAGACGGTCATTTCGATCCGTCAGCCATCATTTAGGAGCAGCTTCCCTGCTAACTCCGCTCTTCTGCAGGTTAGTGAATCGCAGAGCAAGGGCAGATTGGTCTACAACTCTAAGCATGTCGTACCAAGAATGGCCACACTTCAACTAATCTAGTTACGCAGTGCTACGTTTATTTTGTAGGTCAATCCTAACTTCCCTGCTTAGCTCATTTTGGCAGAGTGCCTGATCCGAAATGCGATGTAGCCCGTTTCCACGCCAGGAGCAGGAATCGCTCTTTTGAACTAGATAGCTTTCTTTCTCGAGAGCCCTATTTGGTTTCGTTTGTAGGCTTGCTTTAATTTCACATGGATGACTCCCTTCCTTTAAGGTTTCAATGTCTCGTAGCTGTCAGGCCTAGGTAGTTGTAAACACAGTTATAGCACAAACTAGAAGCGGTTGTAACTATTTTCTGGTCTTCGCGGCTGCTATCGCACATATCTTTCTTTCCAATGACACTATTACTGACAATGTTACTGATCCTGCTCCTATCTGCAATGATGGTTGTACTTGAGAGTAAGAAGCGAACGCACAAAACAGAACATGCAAGCTAACTAAACAATCAAGTGAGTGAGAAAGCAAGGAAATATACGATTTAACCAAGCTAGCAGACACACAGAAAGACAAGCAAAAGAGCCTTTCAAGAAAGCAAGTAAATGAATAAAATACCTAAGCTAACAAAAGGGAAGAGAGGCAATAAAACAAACAAATCAAGCAAGCAGACGGATAAACAAACAATGTCACCATGCAAGCAAACAAACAAACAACTCATTTGATAGATAAACAAACAAATCACTCGAAAGAGGGATGAGCATGCAGGACCATTTCGTGTGCCCGTGTTCCCCGACAGGTCACCTGGGCCTTCCCGAACGAATGGGCGCGATCAGCGACCTCACCCGCTTCGACGCGCAGTTCTTCGGCGTGCACCCGAAGCAGGCGCACAAGATGGATCCCCAGCTGCGACTCCTGCTGGAGACCTCGTACGAAGCCATTGTGGACTCCGGCTACGACCCGGCGACCTTGCGCGGACGCAGGGTAGGCGTCTTCATCGGTGCCTCCGACTCCGAGATGTTGGAAGCGTTGAGCGTCGACACGGACAAGATCGACGGATACGCGCTGGCCGGCTGCTGCAGGTCCATGTTCTCCAACCGCATCTCCTTTTCGCTCGACTTCCACGGTAGGCATCGATCGCTGTTCTTACTACCTCCTGACAAGGAAGTTTGGGGTAGGGATTGTCGAGGCACGACTTTTACTTGCGAAAGCAAGTCGCACTTGTTGTTTGCAAAGGCCAGTGTCATTTTCTCTAAAGCCCCTTGTATGTCACATGTCGTATCACGGCTGTTGAAGGAGGCCGTGGGAACTGAACCCTACAACACCATGGACTTCATCAGTAAGCACCTGCCTCCACCTGCTAAACTTATTCTAAACGTGTTATCATAACCCCTATCAACGACCCAACCGTATGTGCTGTACTTTAAACATTAAGTACACCGCAAGCCACTGCACTTAATCATGAAATACTCACGCAGTACAGCTGCATCATAAATCTTCATTACCATGCGTGACTAATTATGACCGAATCGGCAGCTGTGCCATAAAACTTGCTTTCATCATCATCAATACTAAAATTACAGAAACGAGACATCATTTTATGTGTGGCGTCGTATACGGCCCCCTTTATTCTTACAGACACGGCTGTGAGCTTTAGTGAGACGTAAACTGAGAGCATTTAACCCCTGATCCTCTGTCCCTAGCGGCTGTGGAACACCTGACCAAGGCAGCGATCAGACCTGCGACGTAGCAGAGGGTGCTAAGGATCTCTGGATCCGGACAGACCGCCGCTGGAAACTGAACCTGGCAACGCTTAACACTCAAACTTTCTGTAGTGAGGCTACGTTGAGGAATTGTCAAGAATTGCCTGGGATATCACCGGATTTAGTGAGGTTAGAATAACGGTTGAGGCTTATACAGTGCTGTCTAACAGCCACGTCCTATACTATAGAGGCCTTCCCGATAAGCAAGAATACGGGGTAAGAGTTCTAATTCATGAGGACATCGCGGGCAACATTGATGAATTCTACAGCCTTGATGAGAGGGTAGCAGTCGTTGTAATAAAGGTAAATAGGTGATATAGCTCAAAGGTAACACCAGCCTACGTTCCAACCTCCAGTCATGATGATGAGGAAATATGAAAATGAAAATTATGAAAATGAAAATTATGAAAATGAAAATTATGAAAATGTTGAATCAATGAGAAAGGTGCAAACTCAGTATACCGTAGTCATAGGCGCCTTCAATACAAAAGTGGAGGAAAAGCAGCCTGGAGAATAAGCAATTGGCAACTACGGCATCTATTCTGGGAGTAATAGAAGAGAGATGGTGGTATAATACGGGGGAAGGAATAGACTCCGAGTAATGAATAGCGTCTTCATGAAGCGCAGTAACAGGAAGTGGATCTCGAACAGCTCTAATGGAGAAACAATAATTAAATAGATTGCATACTCTCTGTTGATTCCAGCATAGTACAGGATGTAAAAGTGTTAAGTAGACTAAAAGGCAGTGACCATATGTTACTGAGGTCTAGGATTACTCTCCATTTATGTGGTTTTGATAGAATATGAAAAGGCATTTGATTCAGTCGAGATACCAGCAGTCAGGTAGGGCATTGGGTAATCAAGGAGTACAGAAGGCATATGTGAAAATCTTGGGAAATATCTGCGAAGATTCCACAGCTATACTGTTTCTTCACAAGAAAAGTAAAAAGTTATCTATCAAGAAAGGGGTCAGGCAAGAAGGACACAATATCTCCAATAATATTCAATGGCTGCTTAGAAGTATTCAGGCAATTAAACTGGAAGGCTTAGGAGTGAGGAACAATGGCGAATTTTGCAGCAACCTTCGGTTTGCAGATGACATTGTCCTATTCAGCAACAATGGAGACGAATTACAACAAATGATTGAGGACCTTAACCGAGAAAGTGTAAAAGTGGGGTTGAAGATTATTATGCAGAAGACAAAGATAATGTTCAATAGCCTGGCAAGGAAAAAAGAAATCAGGATCGCCAGTCAGCCTCTAGAGTCTGTAAAAGAGCACGTTTATCGAGGTCAATTAGTCACAGGGGACCGTGATCATGAGAAGGAAATTTACAGAAGAATATATTTGGTGTAGAGTGCATGCGGCAGGCATTGCCAAATCCGGACTGGAACCTTACGACTGTCAGTGAAAATAAAAGTTTACAATCATTGCATTCTACCGGTGCTAACATAAGGCGCAGAAACTTGGAGCTTAACAAATGAGCTCGAGAACAAGTTAAGGACCGCACGGAGAGTGATGGAACGAAAAATGCTATAGCGATGCCACATTATGCGAGACGAAGAGAGCGGTGTGGATCAGAGAGCAAACCAGGATGGGCGATATTCTAGTTGACATTAAGAGAAAAAAAATAAGCTAGGCAAGCATCGTAATGCGTAGGATGGATAGCAGGTGGACCATTAGAGTTACACAATGGATACCAAGGAAGGGAAGCGCAGTCCAAAACGGCAGAAAATTAGGTGAGGTGATAAAGTTAGGAAATTTGCAGGTGCAATTTGGAAGAACATAAAAGTACACATTCCTCTAAAATTTAGGACTGTCAAGGCAGATAAAGCGTACAATAAAAAAAGCCATAGGAGCGTCTGAATTCACAAGCACGAAGATCATACCATGTACTTCCCATCATTGCCATGATGGTTGAACGATCGAAGCGCCAGTGTTCTCTCTAGTAATTATTGGATGAATCTCTATGCCGCGCAAGGCGCGCACTGCGGGGATGATGGCTGTCTGCCGCGGCTGCTGTGAATCACGCCCACGCGTCACCCACGCGCTGCTTCTCGCGATCTCCCGATTAGCGAGGCAGTCGCGCCACACTTCGCCGCGTTTGCAACGTGCCGCACGAGACCGATTGTCCGCGCTAGTAAATCGAAGTGAAAACACGTATCGCGAAGTGAAAACACGTATAGAGCTGCTCTCAAGTTTCGCATTAGGGAATATTTCAATCGTCGGTGATATATTTTTTTCTTGACACGATGTTCTAAGAGTTTGAGGGTGTTTTTGTTACATGGATATTCGCCTGGACGATGTTTTCCCGTTGCCGCCGTCGCTGCAATCAAAGCCATGGCTTTTTAGAAATGAGCAATACGTGGGGAAAATAATTAAAACTCACTGAGACTCACTCAGGAAATATAATTTGTGCTTACAGATCACGCCGACTGCGGGTCACCAAATAAATACTCAGCCGCACTTACTGCGACTCATACTCACCAAACGTTTCTCAGCCCGGCTCACTAGGACACAAATTCACCAAAATTTAACTCACCTGAACTGCCTCGGACTCCCAAACCTTCTACTCAGCCGGACTTACCCCGACTCACACGCCCGTCTGAGTTTGAGTGTGTGTGAGTCAGTCGACTCATGAGTACCTTACCGACCTGTGCAAGCGATGCCAATTGCATCTCCTAGTGGTTACGGTGCTAACCTTCGCTCTCAGTGGCGTGCGCTTCTTTCGCACTACCGACCATGTTTGAGCGCTTAGGCAAAATGGTGCAAGAGTATGCGTTAGTCATATCTTTTAGAAACAAACTTCAGTTACCATTAGCCTCATTCGGGCCAACTGCAAGACGATTTCCACACGCGATCTCCTATTAGTCGTGTCACGGGCACATGACCCCGTCCCTGGAACCCATTTTTTTTTCTTATATGGACTACGGCTTATCTGCTCAACGCATCAGATGTCCTGGCCTAAGCCAACCACTTCACATAAATCAACTAGAATACCAGCGATAAGCAGCACCCATTCGGTGCTTGATCTATCGTATACAGCCGTGTTCATGTCTCTTAATGGCACGCCACTTATTTTCAATAAAGGAGCGCTTCACATAGCTGCCGTGAAAAAAACAGATTCTCTTTCTTACTTGCTTTACCTCAATCACAAAATAGGTCTGGCTTGTATCCTCGCCTTTTGCAGCTGCGCGTACGTGCAGCTGCAGAGCGCCGCAGTGTAATCGTAGCAGCATCGCGTTGAAACGAGGCTGCTGCGGCATTTTTTAGCGCTTTTCCATTTGCGGCCCATTTTACGAGGGCCCGAGGGCGTTCGGTTCTATACGTCGTATATCCAGAAGTCCCGCTTCTGTCGGTTGCGTTGTTGTCTGCAGAATCAGCAAGCGAAAACCGCGCTGCAAGTAAGACAATTTTACTTTTATTCATTTTAATGTACTTTTTCATCACTACTGCGGACGTTATATCAAAATCTTCTTCTTTCCACTAGTCTCCATGTGAACCCTCTGTTTTTTTCACAGCCTTGCAGGCTAGAAGACGCGGTTCTTCCAAAGAATATGCTCGCATTTAAACAGCTCCTTGGGAATGCTTCACGCTGGTTTTGTATAAATGCCGGTCGTTTTGATGGTGGTATGCAACTAGGCTTACAAGATGTTTCAGCTAACTGGTGCCAAACATTGAAAAATCCACATGTGCGTCACGGGAATACAACCTACGGAGTATGAGCATAGTATGCTTCGCCAGCTTTATAAGTATTCCATGACCCTCTGGTAGCCGCCTGAGTACAAAGAAAACATGCGCGTGTTCTTTGGCAGTTTGAAGAATTGAAGCGTGCATTCATTTCAACGCCAATCCTTCACAACAGAACGTAAGCAGTGGGCTTCAATCCGTAGAATCTAGCTCTTTTGCTCGCTTGACACCAGACATGACCACTCATCTGAACTGTGGGATATGTTCTTACAAAAAAAAATTCAGAACGCTTAAGCTTCGCCTCTAAAGGGGCCCTGAAATACTTCTCCGGCTTAGTGAAATAACATATTCCGGTGGCAGCACACGCGGCTGTGAATTTATGATCAAAGTTTTGCTGTTGTACGCGGTGAGTGGAGCTCGCGAGCGGAGCGAGAAGTCTCCTTTCTCTCAAACGATCTCTTTGCAACAGAAGCCATGATTGTGACTATTTTCTGGACTCTTTATTTTGAAATAAAGCGAATTCCAATACGCGGCTTCTATTGGTAGCTGCGGTCGGCTGCGTAGCGTACATACCGCGGCCGTCTCGGGGCGCCGTTCCGCATCCACTGGCTAGCGCACTGCGACTCGCTCGTGATAACCGCGTTTGGCTTACGTTTAGCGCGTCGTAGGCACAAAATTGGAAGTTCTGGCGTCTACGTTAGCATCCGAAATGAAATTTGAACTGCGTGCCACGGTGACATTGAGAAGGGGGAGTGCTGTGGTGACGCCCTACTCTGCCGTAGTCTTCATAGTTCAAGGCATTGAAGAAGGAACGGGAGCACAGCGGAGGCGGTGTTTGATTGCCAATAACTTCGCTTCTGGTTTTGCGGCAAAGTATTTCTCAAAACACTGGCGGCTAACGCTATGCACGAAGGTGAGCTTTGTGGTAGAAACCCGGCCTCTAGCGGGGGCCGATCCCGGAGGTTTTGCACAGCCGCGCCAAACAAATTACACCGTTTTCAGGTTTCTGTTATTGTTTCGAACTTTTCATTTTTCAGTCTGAGAAGATTTTACCTAAAATGCATGCGCTGTCGGTGTTCTGTTTCATGACATCTGTTTGTGTGCGGTCATTATCAAAATTCGGAGGAATAACTTTGCCAAGTATCTCAGACGAGGTATGAGTTACTTTAGTCATAGAATGAATGGTGTGGTAATATAACCCGCATGTACAGCATGTAGTATAGCAAGGTGTGGCATATACATATACCTTAATATATACGGTAACTTCGCCCATGAGACGCCAACACCGGCGCTGATGCCGACCCCGATACCGTAACCTGATTTTCTTCGACACGGGGCCCGCAGCGCTACTGCGTTAAAACAGCAGGCTCCCTTCGAAGCTGAAGTTTAATGTTTTAGAAAACTTCGACCGTTGGTGTTCCCCCTCGACGACATTAAGACCAACCTAACGAGGCAGGCGCACCGACATGCGTTTGTTTTCGTCGAGTATGGGTTGAGTTTGCTCTCGGCTCTCTACTTCTATTCGGACAAAACCCATAATGTTTGGAGCTTGGAGTCAGCTGCGACAGCATAAGCCGGCAGAGGATGTCGCAGTGCTTCGGTATTATAGTTGGCAATGATTGTAAACAACATATGAAAGACTACGTAGCCATATATGTCAATATTGGTGCTTATTGGAACGTTCAGAACTCGCAGGCCTCTGAGGTGACTCAGGAAAGCGTCATAGAAAATAGCTAATTTCAAGAGATCGCTTGAGGAATGAACAGCTGGTAGAGTGCGTAGAAGGTAAAGATGATCGTGTCCGATGAGAAACCGATCTCAAAATCTGCTCTTAAGAATTTCAATTGCGTCCTTTTAGCGTGCTTCAGTCGTCTGCAAATTAGCAGCAGGCGATGCGGCCTTGTCTTGCAAGTATGTACGTCCTGAAATAGTGAATTTTTTTCTCATGGTTACGGTGTGCTTATTGTGGATTGTCTCCTCAAACTGTTCCGAAAATGACAGCCATTTATTTAGGTTTGCCGGGAAATGTGCGATCTCTAAATGGCAAAGTATCGAGTTGATAGCGTGAATAGTGGATGCAGTCGCAGTACGGAAATCTTCATTGCATTTGCGTGAAGAAACAGTGGCGGTAATTGGAGTGCTCTTCATTGTCTACATCACGTCGCTCAACCTCGCTAAGGCACTCAGTGCTTTGTTTTCGTACTGCAGCATAGCCTCGCCCTCCGCTTCAAGCAATTCCGCAGGAATGAAGGGCCCAACCTTGATATTGCTACACGCCTGTTGTATTTGGTGCACGGGCGCCATCACTCGCGAGAAGAGGAGAAAGAATGAACTGGGCTCGCGCTGTGAATCCAACCGGTCAGCGCTGCAACCGCTTCTGTAAATGTAATCTGTAAATAGTTCCTCGTTTATTAGACTCGTCCTTCACGGAACATTGTGGTGGAGCTGGAACGTTCCCCGTCCTTGCCACGGAGCTCCGAAGCGGATGCACCGTCGTTTTCTCAGCGATGCCTTCCGATGGAAACACCCCGTCGCCACCTACACCTGCAGCGCCAACCACAACGTACAGTGCTGAGCACTGATAGGGTGAACACCTCATTAGTATTCACGAGCCTATAGCAGTTGATGCTTAGCAAAATATAAAGGAAACTATAATGTCTTTTATCGGCATCATCAATAGGCGTCGTATTCGGCACATTTCCCCCCTGAAGTAGAACGTATGTGGAAATTGTACCAACTTGAATACTAATGACGTGTTCACGCTAACAGAGCTCACCACTGTACGTTACGGTTGCCAGTCTCTGTGATCCTGGGACATTTCCCGCCCAAAATGGCGTTGACGTCGACGACTGGCTCAGCATGTAAGAGCGTGTTAGCCAAAGCCACCACTGGGACCCTAGAGTCATGCTTGCCAATGTGATATTTTATCTGGACGGGACAGCGCTTGTCTGGTTTCACACCCATGAGGCCGAGCTCTCCAGCTGGGACATTTTCAAAGAGAGGATTCGCGACCTATTTGGCAACCCGTCAGGTCGCCAACAGGCTGCGCGAAAAGAGCTTGCCACCCGTGTCCAGTCGTCGACCGAATCGTATGTCTCCTACATACGGGAAGTGCTCGCGGTTGGCCGAAAAGTCTCACGGGCAAATGACCGAGGTTGACAAGGTGGGCCATGTGGGAATGAGGCATACCGATACGCGCGGCCACTACGGCCACGGCTTAGGGATCGACAGAATTCCATATAAGTAAACGACTACGCGGAATACTCATGGCGGTAGCACTTTTCCAAGCAAGCGGTGCTACGCTGCTGTGAACTTATGATCCAAGTTTTGCGGTTGTACGCGGTGCGTGGAGCTCGCGAGCGGAGCGAGAAGTCACCTTTCTTACAAACAATCTCTTTGCAACAGAAGCCATGATTGTGACTGCTGCCATTTGTAAATTCTGCCACTGGCCCCAAAAGACAACGAACGCGGTCACCTCATGCCGCCTTTGCTCCAGCTTCTGATTGTGCTGCGATTATACGGCGCCGGAACCTTTCAGGTTGTCACCGGGGACCTCCTTATTGTTTAATAATTTACTTATTGCTTGAAACGAGCTCCCGGAGCACGGCGCGTTCTTCGGAAAAGTTTTTTTTTGTTTTTTTCGTCATCCACGCGGGTTGAAAACACAACACACACGCACTCTCTACGCGCAAACCACCGCACGTTTTCACCAACAAAACCGAAAAAAAGTCGGGACCGCGACATACACAACCACTGTGGCTGCGCGAACCAATGTGAACTTCTGGCCATACGAGTTTGAGTAAAACGCTAAAACCAAATGGTTGTTTGTATTTTGCTCAGCAAATTTTCTTTTTTACGATTGAACCGATCGTACAGGTAAATTGTTTACGTATCCTCGACACCAGACGACATACTTGACCTGAAAAGTGTTACTTTCGAAAGTGATACTCGAGTGCCATTTTTGAAGTACTATCCTAAAGCTTTCCTAACAATTCTACTTTTCCCGCACTTATTGACGCCCTACTTAAGTTCCGTTTGTGAATACGGGCCATAATCTGTAAATAGTTTATCATTTAAGTGACTCGTCTTTCGCGTAACAATATCAATGGCCTGCAGCTCCTCTTTAGGCGTGGTCAATTGCTGATATACGTGGTCCATGCTTACCATGTCAGGAGGGTAGCATTAGAGCACTTCCTTGGGCTCGTTTACAAGTTTAGTCACTACGCCTCGACGGGCTGTTGTCTTAGAGTTCAGTCAATACATCCCAGGTCGGCGGTCATCAATAGGTGGACGCGGATCACAGGTGTTTGGTCCCACAGCAAACACCACAGGTGTTTGGTCCCACAGGTGACCACAGCATGTTAAATAAAGCAGACCATAGCCACGACTTGACCCGGAGCGTGAACTGGGAAGCTTTCTTCCTCTTAAGTGTTTTTTTAGACGCCTGGTATGAGAGCCTTTTTTCTTTTCCATGACATGTTGATACCACTCGCAATGTGAACCGTCGCCTCATTCGGCATCTTGTCGCACATTACCTGCGTCCAACTGTACCGTGCGTCAATACGCGTCGGCCCCAGCATTGAATCTCTATTTTGTCTGCAAGTTTTCTTCCCACCTAAAATGCACCTCAACTTTTATGAACGATGTTTATGAACCAAACAGCAACACTGTTCCTAACTTTATGATCCACTGCTCTCCTTCCTTGCACGTTCCCGGAAACTTTTCACAGTGCGTTCCGAGGTCCCTCACTCATCATCGTCTCAGACGCCTTCCCAGTGGCTCCACAAAGCGCGAATTCGCCCTTGAAAGCAACTCGATGCCAAAGACACTACGTTGGGTCCCCGAGGCCTTCAACGACCACCACAATCCTGATGATTCCGCTGTACGAGATTTTGGAAAAGCAGCAGCAGGCGTGCAATCCTATGCGCGGTGCTGCCACAAACCGCCGATGCCTGGCCTACCAAAGTTTCACAGGGGCGGCTTTGCCATGTGGTTTCTTGAGCTCGAGAATCTATTCTACACTAACTACCTGACCTGCCCTTGCGTTATGTCGAAGCAAGTAGCACTCTGCTAGACAGCCTCCTTTCGGACCTCGAACGTCCACAAGAGCTCCTCATTTACGGTTACCATTGGGAGGCTGTGATTTGGCACTACGGCATTGCTAAGGCTGAACCTCGCTCACAACATAAGCCAACGGTGCTGCGTGGTATATCTCTCTGAGATTGTGTTACCACCACAACCGCCTCTACCTTCCGAAGTCTTGGCAAACTACACAACTTGTGCGCATAGTATGGGCTGAGCACACTCTTATAATTCCAATGCCTAGCTGGTCGCCACAATACGCCGCCCCGCACAACCATACCCGAACCTGGAATGGCGACGCAGCATGAATCTGCAAGGGCACCAACGCTCAGCGACAGCCGCAGTTCTGTATCACTTTCACAGTCATAAACTATCCGATGATGCCGCACGGATTGCCAGCACCACTTTCGTCTATGGTTCGTTGCTTCAGCACCCGCCAGGCGTATAATATAACTATTATAGTCAACTATTTCTGTCACGTATAGGGTCACACTCGGCGCTCAGACGTCGTCAGCGCCAGACAAGGTAGGCAGCGCAGACGAGACTGAAGTGTGGTTCCACCGTTACGCAACCCGCCGTGGTTGGTCAGTGGCTATGGTGTTGCGCTGCTAAGCCCGAGGTTGCTGAATGGAATCCCGGCCGTGGCGGCCGCATTTCGATGGCGGCGAAATGCGAAAACACCCTTGTACATAGATTTAGATGCACGTTGAAGAACCCCAGGTGGTCCAATTTATTCCGGAGACCCCCACTACGGCGTGCCTCATAATGAGATCGTGGTTTTGGCTGTAAAGCCGCATAATGTAATTTAATTATTTTCCGCCGTTACGCAGACGCGCAGCTCAAAGGTATACGCTGTGCTCTTTCACTGCTTCTATCACTGACATCCCCAAGACACTCTCTGCACGGATTCTATAGCGTCCTTCCACTCAATGCTACCCCTCAATTCAAGACAATTTATGGCAGCGACGCTCTTCGACAAAAGTCTCACTGTGCTTCTTTGACGCTCCGCATCATTGCCATGAGATCTTAGAGCATCTCATGGCTTAGGGTTTTCACGAGGGCGATTGCGCAATATGTTTGTATTTGATGAATTTTATTGATACACTGTATTTATCTCGTCTTATATACGACTATTACTTGCATGTGTTATTAGTCCATCTAGTATGTAGTGCATGTATTTGCATATATTGTATGTATTTGCTTATAGTGTAGGTATTTATTGTTGTGACTGTTGCTTATAGTATTGGTATAGGGTTTTATTGATGTGCCTTCATATATTGTCATTTATTGCTACTACTGCATTGACACTGCTGCCGATTATTGGCCCCCCTGGCCTCCGTCAAGCTGTATGCTTACAGCTTTTTTTGCCAGGGGAGCCTTCAACACAACTTTGTATGTGTGTTGTGAATAAAATTGAATTCAATTGAATTGTCAGACGCGTAATGTCTTCAGTCGAGGTTCAGTGAGGTCATATTCTCGATGACGTAGGGTTTTGATGTTAATGTTTTCCACAGCAGCTTTTACCGTGTCCACTTGTCCTGAAAGAATGAGTTTACTGTATTGAATCGACTTTCCGGTATGGTAAATTTGTGCCTATTTAGAAATGTATATACATGTACAGGGTCGACCACATCTAAGGTGAACATCGGATTAGTATTCAAGACATCATAGAAGCTGATCTTCAGTACCTAATTCGAAAAATCATTATTGTGTTTATCGACACCATGATTACACATCGTATAACGTTTCACTCGTAAAGTAGAATAAACGCTGTAGTTTTACCGGTTTGAATACTAATGAGGTGTTCACCTTGGATGTGGTCGACCCTGTACATATTAGGCCCTATAATTTGAAACAGGTAGCGGCGCGTATGCTGGCTACTTCGTGGTTTATTGGCGTGTGTGATGCTTGACGTCCGCTCTTCTAATTTCGATAGCCTAGGGAAACTTCAATCAGGGTAGGGTATATTCCAGTACGCCATTCGCCACGAGATCGAGCAGCTCCAGTCGCTCCCTGCCAGGCTATCAAAAGTACGCAGTTCTCCTCAAATTCGGTGTCAGCCATCAGCGTGCACACGTGCTCGTAAGGCGTGTTCATCTCGCAAGGAATGTTCTCTAACTCTTGCACTGTCGCAATAGCTTGTTCACCCTTTATTTTACAATGAACAGCAGCATTGCTTATTGCGCTGCCATCTCTGCCGTATAACAAATTCAATGCTTGTGGCTAACGCACACTGCGCGGTTTACCGAACGCTCTGTTGACCACAGACATTTGATTTTTGTTGTCCCCCCGCTCTTCAGCACATCTGTCAAGGCGTTTGATGCCGTTGCTAAGCAATTGAGTAGTCACTACGAATAACTATTATTGTGTTTTCGCAGCAATATGGCAAAATGTGGCTCTAGCTGTACAATGTGTAAGTGATGGATCAGCAATGGTAAATAGGCATCATTCAATCCGAACATGCTATGAAAAAAAAAAACGTGATAATATTGCTTGGGTGGCGCCATGTCCCATGTTTAAATTTCTCGTATTATGTAAATATTATCCGTTTAAAAAGTTACCTTTTCGATTACTGAATTGTCAATTGACAGCAAAAATGTTTCAATGCCAGAAAATTAACCGAAACATAGCTTAGCGTCTCCGTTTTTATTTGAATAAGTACCGTGGACCATTTGTTCAGAAGTTTTGAACTATTGTCCGATGTCTGGGGCATATAGACCATACTTTTTCTAACCTCGCTACACGAGTGTCAGCTGCGCCACTATGTGCGACACCAGGTGCCGCCATCTAGTGAGGACTGCGGGAGACGGCACAAAATGGCCGCACTTGCAGTGCATGTTCGCATTTTGCTCTGTTTTCTTATTCGTATCGTTGCCACATCTGCTGCGCGGGAGGTAGAAAGGTTATTCGTACAGGCCACGCTGTTTAAATATAAAAGGCTTTGTGACCCGCAAACTTGCGCGGGTGGGTATTCATTTTGTAGCTACAAACGACGCGATAGTGCTCGTCTTGCCTTCCCGCGCTGCATGCCTACGAAGCAGCATAGCAGTGCCGTTTACGAATTTCCAGCATCTTGATTTTGGGTCTGCTCGGTTCACTTTCCATACGCAAATCCGACGGAGGTAAACCTACACCCAAAACTGCGTTTTGAATGCGAACATAGGCAACCAGAAAGCGTTCGCGCGTGCGCGCTGACTTTGTATAGTGCGCAACGATTGTTCCGTTATGTCAAGTGTAACAATACTGTACGGAACTTGACAGTTTTCCTCTCCTGTGGTTCTAATGCGCATGAATGAGCGGCATTCGAGTACTCGTGACCGCAACTAGAGAAAGCAGCATACTACCTCTGGTAATTCATTTCACTGTACTAATTCATCACTGAATGGCATATACTGCATATTGCTCTAAGTCTATGAAACAGGCCGATATGCTTATATTTATTTACATGCTGACATTATGTCACGTGGCAATCCAAAAAGGAAAAAATGGTGGCGGATTAGCTCAGCTAACACTGTATATGGAAAGAGAAAGTTTGGTTTAGCCTGGTCAAGTCTTTGTTTCGCTTGGTTAACCTTTGATTTAGCTGTAATTATTATACTTGGGTATACACTCATCGTTAAGCTAAGTATGACGGCTGTGCCTAGGTCGGTGGCTAGACATGACTGGGATTAGGCTTGGCATTCTGGAATCTGGACTCTCTCCAGTGAAACAGCTGGCCAGGCCAAATCACACACCGGGTGGTCCGATGCCGCTTGCCGACGATGGCTCAAAGCCTCCCGCTCCCGCGCAACGCTCAGAGAAGACAGCCCGGCCGCGCTGTCATCCACGGCCCAGCTCGCACTGACTAGGCGAGTGCGGCGCTCCTCTAAGCGAGGCGCGCTGCGAGTCACGTGGTCAGACAGCGACCCAGCTGCGGAGAGCGCATGCGCCAAGCCGGCGTCGGCAGCTAGGGCACGCGGTGGCGGCGAGTCACGTGATGCGTTGCCAAGGCTACGGTGCAGCTGCGGTTAAATGAAGGTCAAATCGCTGGCGACGGCGAAACTCGGCTCGACTAGGTCAGTAAAGCTGTCGCTTAAAAAAATTTAGCCCTACATTGCCATCTCATTAACACTTGCCTGGCGCTCTTTGGCCAGGCGCAAGGGCCAAGCACAAAAGCCATTCTTGGACCTTGCGCCTTAAAACCCCAATTTCATCATCATCATCGCTATCCTCTTCATCATCATCATCATATGTTTATGAAATATTGTTCCCTTTCCCGGCTATTTAACGTTACCTTTGTCATCTGCATGTTAATCTCAACTCCACTCTTACACTTTCTCGGATGAGGTCCTCTATCATTTGCTGTAATTCGTCCCCATTGTTGTTGAATCGGACACTGTCATCTGCAAACCGATGGTTGCTGAGATATTCGCCGTTGATCCTGACTTCTAAGCCTTCCCAGTTGTAGAGCTTGAATACTTCGTCTAAGCATGTAGTCAATAGCATTGGTAAGATTGTGTCTCCTTGCCTTACCACTTTCTTGATAGATATCTTTCTACTTTTCTTGTGGAGAACCAAGGTAGTTGTGGAATCCTTGTATATATTGGCCAAGATATTCACGTATGCTTCCTGTAATCCTTGATTACGCAATGCCTCTATGACTGCTGGTATCTTTACTGAGATACTACGGATGCCTACTGAGATGCCTCGGAAAATTAAAATTTGTCAATTGTGCCTCTGGCGATAAGAGGCCAGCATGATGAATGACTCTTCTCGGCGTTTGGACTTTAGTTGGTTAGGCTTCCATATCAGGAACAAGGATTACATTCAACACCCAACTTTTGATACATAGTTCTTCCTTTCCTTCTGTCTTGGGTACACTGTACAGAAAAATGAAAATAATTTTATATGACACCTGCTTTTTCATAAACTTTCTGTAAAGCTGATTTCTCTTTTTCACTACTCTGTGATAACATTTCTGTTAGGTTTCGCTTTCACAGAAATTTTTTGTTTAAACGCCAATTTTACGGTGTTGATTTACAGAAAAAGCTCTGATTTCTGTTTCTTGTTTTTCTGTTATAAACTATTAATGGTCCTTTTGAAGTACACAACCTTCATTTGTCAATACAAGTTTTCAATTTGATTCATACAAGAGGCTCTGTTTTCGGCTTTCATTTATATGTAATTTCCCTATTAGTTTGTATTTTAGTTTACACAAGTTTTGTGTCTAAATACATTATATTTTGAGTAACAGAAACGGCTGTTTTTTGTTTTCAAATTTCTATTGCTTTACTTTTACTTCATGTTTTACTTTACATAAATCATGTCTAAAATAGTTTTGTTTCATGCATTATAAAAAAGTATTACGCAATATGAAAAAGCTTGTCGGTATCACATAAATAACTAGAAAATAGCTCTGTTTTCGGCTTGCATTTTTATGTAATTTCCCTATTAGTTTGTATTTTAGTTTACACAAATTTTGTGTCTAAATACAACATTATATTTTGAGTCACAGAAACGGCTGTTTTTTTTGTTTTCAAATTTCTGTTGCATTACTTCTACTTCATGTTTTACTTAACATAAATCATGTCTAAAATAGTTTTGTATCATGCGTCACAAAAGTATTACGCAATATCAAAAAGCTTGCCGGTATCACATAAATAACTAGAAAAATCCATTTTCCAAGTTTAATCAAATATATGCAAATGGAATTTGCATATAAGACCAATGTAATGCACATTTCACGGAGCCACACGTGACACTGATGGGTGGCTGCGCCAACATTCTAAGAAATGGTGTAATAAAGAAAAGGCCGGGTACGGTTAGTTTCACTTGAAATGATAAAAATGATTTATTTTTATACAACAAGAATTGCCTTGTGAACAAATGGATTAAAACAAAGGGTGTGTCTTGCAGCTCTGTATGCGAAATGGCTTCAGACGAAATGTTAAAGCTCATAATTTGAGAGCCTTTACCAAGTAGGCAAATTATGTGTTAAGCAATGCTCTTTCATCGACCGCTAGATCTTGCTCCCTCTTTCAATGATTAAGTGCTGCAACTGCCATAAAAAAGAATAGTGATGCTTTTTATTGCCATAGCAATTTTATGGACACTGAAAGAGGATTTCTGCCGTCGGCGTCGCCGATGCCGTCACCGTGAGGTTCCGTATGACGTCAACAGCGATTCGTCGCCGCGCTCCAGACGCGGTATGTGCGAGTGAAAGGGCGCGAGGGAAGCGCGCTTTCAAGGGGAAGGGAACGCACGTCGGAGAGCAAACGCGCGTTCTGTGCCGTGCTGCCTGAAGGGCTGCAGAATTAAGGGTCTCATTCCTCCTTTACAATCACCATATATATATAGAGAGCAAGTGCGCCTTCTTCCATCGCGCGAAAGGCCGTGGGGGGACGGGAGGGAGGGAGGGGAGGCGACGTTTACGTGCGGTACCAAATGCGTATTTATACAAAAAAGTTGTCGCAGTTTCACCTGAAAGGCGAAGCATCAATTGCGATAGCAAACTTGTAGAGAGCTATACGGAGTAATGACATTAGCTTTATCAGCTGTATAAACTTGGACATACAGCAGCATCGGCCACACGCAGAACTGTTGTCGACGCCATCGGCGTTTTGCCCACGTTCGCTCAAAATTCGTGCGGCGTTGGTGACTGTTGCCGGAGCCTCTGATATAAACAGGCACTGCGTGCCGCAGCTAAACGTCGCCTCCCTTCCCTCCCCCTCCCCCACGGCCTCTCGGTCGTCGGAAGAAGGCGCGTTTGCTCTACATACATGGTGATTGTGAAGGAGAACAGAGACGCCTACTTCTGCAGCCCTTAAGCGAGCATGGCGCAGAACGCACGTTTGTTCTCCGCCGTGCGTTCACTCCCCGTGAAAGACGCGCCCCTCGCGCCCTTTCACTCGCACATACAGCGTTCGGCGCGCGGCGACGATTTCTTCTCCAAATGACGTCATACGGAACCTCACGGCGACGGCGACGGCGACGCCGACGGCAGAAATCTGCTTTTGAGTGTCCATATAATTGCTATCGCAATAAAACGTTGCGAGTCGAGAAGGTGGGAAAGATTTCCGACGCTGCTCGATGAGTGTCCCATTCTGATCTCGTCGAAAACCTCCGAGCCGCCCCTAGAGGCACCGGCCACAGTCACCAACGCCGCGCGTGTTTGGTGCGAACCCGGGCAAAACGCCGACGGCGTCGACAAGAGTTCTGCGCGTTGCTGGTGCTGCTGCATGTCCAAGTTTATACAGCTGATAAAACTACTATCCTTAATCCGTATAGCTCTCTGCTATTTGCTATCGCAATTGATGCGTCGCCTTTCGGGTGAAACTGCGACAATATTTTTCATTTAACCGTAAGCGCAATCGCATGGGCAGATGCAGACATACACACAAAAGCGGCGTGTGTACATCCACTATATATAGTAAGTATTAGTAACTCGATCTTATAATGGGCCAAGTCTATTTAGAAAAATGAGAAGCACAACTTCGCGGTTATCTTAGGTTTATTTACCCAACTGTTCTGGTGG
Organism: Dermacentor silvarum; assembly: GCF_013339745.2. Taxonomy (NCBI): domain Eukaryota; kingdom Metazoa; phylum Arthropoda; class Arachnida; order Ixodida; family Ixodidae; genus Dermacentor; species Dermacentor silvarum. The sequence continues at coordinate 47,596,299 of NC_051158.1, read as the reverse complement.
GTGCGACCTTATATATATTTATATATAAAAAGAGAGAGATAATATTGCACTGATATGGCTCTCATTTTTAAGACTGTCGTTCTACAAAGAGCTAAATGTCTTTGCAGTGCGCAGGCAAGTGCGTCAATTTGTCTTTCTTTAACCTTTGTTTATGGTGCCTGGCTCGATCATTCAGACACCGCCCCGTCTACCCTATCTAACACTTGCCACAGGTCAGATGCAAGTTAAGGACAATCTGTCTTCATCTTTTATTAGCGGTCATCATTCATGTAGCTTGTTATCGTGCCTGAAAATAACCGACGCGTCCGATAGAACCTGTTTACACCCACATTCAAAGAAATGTAATGCAAGGTCAAAACATGCGGTTCCGTTCAGCGACCATTGGCCGGATATTCAAACACCGGCCCATTGGTCTAATGTAACATAATGTAATGTAACGAAATGATTGTTGTACACAGCCCTATACGTTTAATAAGTACGAACTATATACCGTGTTTGTTATGCTTCTTTTATAGATAGTGCAAGAGGCACCAAAAGTAAGCAACACCCAAGGAGAAATAAAAACCAGTTATTTAACATCACTACGGTTTTCTGACAGATCACCTAACAGCGAATCGATCTTCCCTGAAATTGTTTATTTATATGCCCATACTACAACTTCAACAAAATTTATATATCATTTGCATGGATAGGCAACTTGTGGTACATTTGTCCTTTTCAGTGAAGTGTGTTCGCAAACTGTGGCTTATCTAGTTCATCTCACTTTTGCACAGTGTCACAATCAAAAGTTCATCTCACTTTTGCACAGTGTCACAATCAAAAGATCATAATCAAACAATGAAAGATCGTACATTGCTTAAACTCGCACGTCACATTTCTACAACAGCTGCTTGCGTTCAACTTCACCAATAAATTTTCTATAACACTGCAGTGCTCAACCATTACCCGCCGTGGTTGCTCAGTGGTTATGGTGTTGGGCTGCTGAGCACGAGGTCACGGAATCGAATCCTGTCTACGGCAGCCGCATTTTGATGGCGGCGAAATGCAGGAAACACTCGTGTGCTTCATTTTTCTTTATTGCCACCAGAGTGCGTTGCATAGAAGTTGCTGGAAATATAAGATTATTCAGGCTTACAAAATTAGCTTCTTGATACATCAAATTATTAAAACATAACAAAAAATATTGTGCACGTTTACTCAACGTCACATTACCAGAAGTTTCTAAGCAGCCCTTGCTGAAAGGATTGTGTCGTAATCGTGACAAATTACTGTGCATCTTTACTACCAGTTACGATAAGTAAAGGGGATTACGTTTCCTTTATTTGAGAAGTGCGCGAAAAATTAAGAGTGCTCCCTTTTTTGAAGGTTGCCAGATTAAGGGTGTAATGCTTAGAAGCTGAAAAACGAAAGCCTATAGTTATTTTGGCACTTACTGAAGCTAATTGTGCGTATATTTACTGCTTGTTTTTGGTATAGATGAAAGACGAATGTTTGGCCTCACAGATCAAGAAAGGTGTTATTTGATTGTAACGGTGTTCTAAGGATTGCGAGAACGTAACCGCTTACCGATTAAGAGCCTATCAAATAAGCTACCGCTGCGCCGTTTTCCCATCCACTTTCTAGGGCATTTCTGTTTATCTACGAGAGCGAACCGTGGGATTGTTAGCCAGCGCCACCAAAGCCTTGGCGGCAGATGTGGAAGATCCATTCTGCCGCAGGCGTCGCGTATGCGTGAACGTTTTGGGGGAAGGCATCTTTGCCAATAAACCCACACATGCTTCCTGAGGGCATCAATGCTTCCTGATTCGAGATCCTGGCTATGTAATGAACGGGAAGAAAGGAAGGCAAGGGACCCGATGTTTATTAGTCATATCATAAGAAGAATATATATATATATATATATATATATATATATATATATATATATATATATATAGCATTGTGACTATATAATGTCAAAAGAAAAGTGAAATTAAATTATGGGGCTTTTCGTGTTAAAACCATGATCTGATATGAGGCACGCCGTAGTGGGGGACTCCGGAAATTTGGACGACCTGCACTCTAAAAACTAGGGAGAGTATCGCAGGAGTGAAGGGGCCCATTTACTCTTCAAGGCATTGTTTTACTCTCGCAAAATGTCGGGGAGAGTGAAATGCACCGTTCACTCTATCGGCCTCGAGAGAGTGAAATGTTATTTCTACTCCGCCCATCTGGGAGAGAGTAAAATGCCCGTTCCACTCTCGCGGCAACAGAGAGCAACACGTAGCATATACTGCTGCTTAAACTGCATGAGGCTGGTCGGGAGCATGGCGATGTATCGCTCACGCAGGCAGAGCAAAGAGCGCATTGTTTTTCTTGTAAGAGGCATCCAGCGCGCAAACTGGTGCTCACTCTACTGGTGCGGAGATCAGCGCACTACTTTTTGTTTCGGAGTCGCCCCACCGCGCGCCCGCACAACATCGCGGAACAGCACAGCGCCGGAGAAAGGCGATCCGTTCAGCGGGCAGGCCCGCGCAGGCGGCGGGCGCCATGGCCATCCATGAAAACCCTTGTGTCAGCCACGTTTCACCGCCGCGAAAAGAGGACAGTCGTTCATCGTTCGTTGGATTGAACAGGAAATACTCCACGGTAAGTGATTTCTAACCTACGTGGCACATTCTGCATATATGACATGCTATCGCCAGGCAGTGATCGCGAAGTTAAGCCTGTTAAGCCCCCGCGATTGCCAACGGACTAGGTATGCGTGCTGCGTCATTCGATGTCAATAGAAAAGGCCAGTCGTCACGATGACTGCATGTGATTTTATCACTTACCGCAATCCGTAAGAGCGTTCAAAATCGCAAACGCTCAGTGAAGCACGGTATGTTCAATAATAAGTGAGACGCGGCGTCGCATAAAAAGGTATCTTCACCAGCCCATGATTCCGTGCCAATGCCGAGCGTGCTTAGCGTGTGTTTTATGTGTTTCAATTTATTCAGTTTTGCAGTCTACGGTGTGCGGAGCGCTGTTTAACTAAGAAGTTACATAACAAAAGGCGTCAGCTTGTTGGCGGCATGCTTTCGTTATAATAAGGCGCGCGCTTGACAGTGTGTTTCGCCCATGGGTAATCTGCGGCCAGTGAAGTTACGTGCAGCGCTAGCGCCTTTTAGAAAGTTGCCGCAGGCATACAGCTGCATGCTGCGCGAGGTCAGTTTGGCGCGAAATGTTAAACTGCCTGAATACGCATTGGAAATTGTTGTCTTTGGCTGAATAAGACACCTTTTTTTGCCAATGTATTAAATTGGTGTGAATTTATGTCTGATTTTGTGTCTCGTGTTGCGGTTTCCGAGCACGGTGCGAATGTGAACAGGCGCGTTGTGAATGGACTCGGTGACTGGTGAAGCGGCGAGTTATGCACTGGAATCGAATACAATGGCTACTGTTGTAGGATTACAGTGGCAGGGACGTTCTACATTATTGCTATTGTCTCGGTCTCCACGTTTAGTCATTTCGATATGCCTGTGCATTTGCTAGTATGAGTTGGCACTTAAAAATTATGTCGTATGAACGGCTAAATCAATTTTCCTATGTGGGATCCAAGCGTAAGCTATGCATTTTGCTATGACGGGGCAGATTGAAATGTATTCATCATCTTGTTATTTTTCGTGGAGAAATGAAGTATCAAAGTAAAATGTTACCTTGCAGTTTACCAGTCGTTTGTCATGCACAAACTATAAGTTGGTCTAATACACTAATAACGTTGGTCGAACTGAAGCTTTTACATGCCTTCAAAAATGTAAAATGCTAGATGACAAACTGCACCAAGAGTCGAGCCCGTCAAAAATGAACCCCACTGCGTACCTCATAAATGAAAATAAGTTCAAGCTTTTAGAAAGCTTAGATGCAGGCCGCAGTGAACTGTTTCTTGTCATTCTTGAAATGTGGGTAAGCTTGCCATAACAGGCCTTGCTACCCCTTCTTATAATCACACCCAGTAATATCCATTGAACTAGATGACCATATTGTCATGCCTACTGGAAATATGAATCCTCAAATTATGGCTTGAGCAGTGTCATAAACAGAGGGGGGGGGGGCACAATGGGCACGTGCCTAGGATGTGTCACAAGCGGTGTTTGTGACACATCTGAATTCGTCATACAGCTTTGCACTCTTCGCTTTTCGGTAGGTTACATAAAACTACATGCTTCACTGTTCAGTTAAATGACTGCAGCTTTGAGCACTTCATATCGTAATCAACTTCAATTGCAGCATAAGCAGAGCGTACAGAATTCGGTCTCATAAGTTGGACGGCTTTCTTTAAAGGTGGTTTACCGCCTTTTCATGTCATGTCCCGTCATTCTTCTAACACCACAATTGCAGTTTGTTGCCCACTTGTGTATGCTGAGTGTAATCTTTATATTTTTCTTAACTCCACTAGCTGTGTTCCCTTCACTTTGGCGGCTGATTTCTTTTGTTTTAGATGAGCCAAAGAGCCCAAATTCTCTTCAGGAATTATATTTGTTCATAACGTCAGAGGTGCAGACAATACCACCACTGCTCTCTCCCCTAGAGGAGGGGATGCGTTTACGAAGTGTGCTAACAATGACAATATTTTATTTTTCAGAATTTTTGTAACACTGTTGCTGGACTGAGGCCTAACGGCCAGTTTTCTTTTTTCTTTCCTTAAGTAAAAAATTGAAATTGGTTCGGAAGTTGACTATTACAGTTATTTACATGTTTCACTTGCATTACAGTACAAATACTTAGTGCTAAGGCTTTTTAGTGCCATGACGTTTTTCCTTGACTGTTTTTAGATGGCTTCACAATATTTCTTCGTGTTCATTTGCGCGCACAATGTTTTTCAGGCACCCGTTTTATAAAACTCAAGAAGGCAGCTGCAAGGAGAAAATGGTGTCAAGGAGCCAGCTGAGCACGACTCCACATGGTGCAGAGGAGCACACTCCAAAGCGTCAAAATGTGTTGCCATGCAATTTGGATGAGAAAACTAAAACGTGTGTACACTGGGCGTACTATGTAACTAAATGACATGAAAACTTTCAAAAGACAGTATGTCACACAAAGATGAAAGTTTCGAATGTTTTTTACATGCGCGTGTGACTGTCAGATTCCTTTCGCATCTGCATTGTGCAGAACATAAGGTATTTTAACAAGTGCCGCAATAAACACCAATGAGTTATTAGGGCTGGAATGTACTCGCATTTGATAGTGCACTAATGTAGCAGGAGATGGTGCATACGCTTTAGCTTGCATCACGACCAAGTAGCACAGGGAATTATGGAAGCATTCAGCAGAAAAAAAATTGCAAAGCAAGATGTAGCAGCCAGCCTCCATTGTCATCATTGATACCCTAATGGCACTGCTAGAATGAAGGTAAATGTGTGGTGTTCTTTGCTGGTGAGGCCTTTGCTTCCTTGCATTGCTCCTTTGTGTTTGGGTACGAACATGTGCCATGTATTAGTAATGAAACGGAAAAGATTGTTTTACAAGCAAAAATCTCCACTTCCCTGATCAGATCACTAGAATATGCATCTGTACAAAATGAACAAAATATGACGTGATGTCTTATGAGAAAGAAAATTATACGATAGACAACAACAACAAGAATACCACAACAGTTGTGAAATGCGTCAGTGCGCTGTGGCAATAGCTGTCTACGAAATACAGTGTATGAGAAAGCGCGATGGCACGATCCCGACAGCACCAGGAAATTACTTGCATGAGGATGCCAAGAGTGAAGTCGACCTTTCTGCCAAAAGACTACCAGCTTTGGATCCAACCGAATGGGAGCTATGATACGCCACTGTACTGCCTTGACACCGAGCGGAGATAGTGTTGGACAACCACGGCAAGATGCGCGTTTAGAAAAAAGGGAGTGCAGCCCATGCATGAATAACTGTATGAAATAATATATTCAAAACTAGACGGTGCGGCTTTGCACAAAAATGTACAACACATTTCTAAATATACTGTATACTCTCAGTCAGGAGCATCCATACGCTACATAGGATGTTATCAAACAAGCTGCTGTCTTGAAAGTAATTTGCGCATGAAAAAACTTTACCTGCGGAAATTACTTTACCAACCTCATGCTTAGCAGCTCATCTGATAACCTACGGTATATAAGTACACGTTTTTAGTGCTTGAAATGCGTTTTCTGACCAGTAATGTGGTGCATCTTTCTCTTCAATCATTGTGCAATACTTCACGAGTTTGCGCCTGTTTGTTATTTGTTTGATTTTACATTGTCTACTTTCATTATTTTAAATCTGTGTAAATCGAATTTTATGTGTATCTGTATGTTTTTCCAAATTTTACTCAGTTTGCCTTGTGACTGTTTGATCAATAAAAATGCTGACCTTTTAAGAAAAATATGTTTCATTCGAGTGACTCGGCGACTAAACATCAAATCCAATTCACCAAGCATAAGTGCAGGAGCTCCTTATGAAGGAATCAAATATCCCCGACATGTAAGTGTTGTGAATCGCCTTTGATGTGACCATGGCACTGCATAGCGAGTGCTTTCACACAACTGGGAGGAGTACCAGCACTCTGTCTGAAGGAGTACAAACACTCTGTTAGGAGGAGTACAAGCACTCTGTTTGGGGGAGTAGAAGCACTCGGTTCGAGGGAGTACTAATAATCTTGTGGGGTGCAGTATTCGTACTCTGGAAGGAGTTCTAGCACTCTGTTGAGGAGGAGTACTAATACTCTGTCCGGGGGAGTTGCTGTCCTCTCTCCGAGATGGAGGCGTTTTACTCCTGAAAAGGGAGTGAAATATGGGACAAGCAGATACTCCCTCAAAGAGAGTTCCCCGAACTCTCTTTGTTTTTGAGTGTGGGGTTCTTTAACGTGCCCCGAAATTTAAGTACACGGGTGTTTTCGCATTTCGCCCCCATCGAAATGCGGCCGTCGTGGCCGGTATTCAATCCTGCGAGCTCGTGCTCAGCTGCCCACCCTCATGCAACCACCATGCAACCATGCACCACTGAGCAACCACGACGGGTAATGTCAACAGACAATGCAGCCAATAAAAACACAGTGAAATTCGCTGTGGTTGAAACTAAACTGAAGAAAATACTGAAGAAAAGGGAAATGAATGGCGACGACTATATAACTTGCGGTATCTTAACCAACAAACTAAGGATGTTGGAGATTCGCCACCATGGCTTCTTCTTCTTTTTTGGGGTTTTACGTGCCAAACATGGCTCTGAGTGACGCTGGCTAAACACCCCCAGTTAGATCTAGCAAACATAAATACGCAAAGTTGTGGTCAGACTGATAGCCGACGCCGTAGAACCGCCGGTAATTCAATACAGGCGCAATGCGGAGGGTGTAGGTTCGGCTCCCAACGGCAGCAAGTTATCTTTCCGTCCATTTTGAGTGCGATTTCCTGTATTATTTTCTATTTTCTACTTGTCAACTTCAACCTCAGCGAATTTCTCCCACGCTCTCATTGGCATCATTGTCGGTTGGGTTTGCATGGTCATGGTGCAGGCAAATAGGGCTACTCGGTTTCCCTGCTCTTTCATATATATATATATATATATATATATATATATATATATATATATTGCGAGAGAGCTGTTCAACTTCGACGGTTTATTATGCAGGCCGCGCGCTGAAGCGAATGGCGCTGGCCATGATGATGAGTATATACAGATGAAGAAGATGAAGGGGTAATATAATGCTCACACAATTACCCCCGCGCATGGAAGCGGCCAACCTGGCCGCTGGCTATGGCGGCGAACGCCGCATGAAAGGCTTTAAACGTGAAACATGCACAATCTCTGTGGTACGGCAGCGGCCGTCCAAAGGCGTAACAACGGGCGCGACACGATAGTTAACTGGGGAAGTCTGTTCCTGAACTGTGTAAGGCCCGACAAAACGGGACTGAAATTTCTCGCATAAACCAGGAACGCGAACTGGAGTCCACAGCAACACTTCGTCTCCAGGCTGGAAGGAAACGACACGGTGGGATGCATCATAGCGAGTTTTGCGGTCTTGTTGACTGGCGTCGGTTACTGGCGTCGGCGACACTGGGTAATTCGCGACACAAATTGCTCACACGTTGATGTGGACGATGGCACGGGGACGTCAAAGAAAGAGACGTCGAGGACAGTGATTGGTTCACGACCATACACAAGGAAAAAGGGCGAGTACCCCGTTGTGCGTTGGACGGCCGTGTTGTAAGCGAAGGTGACGAATGGGAGAATAACATCCCAATTGGTGTGATCAGGGTTGATGTACATTGAAATCATGTCGGACAGCGTACGATGAAAGCGCTCTGTGAGGCCATTAGTTTGAGGGTGGTAGCTGGAAGTCGTTTTATGGATGGTATTGGACGCACGGAGAACATCGTCGAGAAGTTTAGACAGAAAGGTCCTGCCGCGGTCACTCAAAAGAATACGTGGGGCTCCGTGTCGTAAAAAGATGGTTTCCAAGAAAAAGGATGCAACCTCCGCTGCGGAACCGGAAGGTAGTGCGGCTGTTTCAGCGTACCGTGTCAAGTGGTCTACAGCTGTGACAATCCATCGTTTACCGCCAGCCGATAAGGGTAGTGGACCATACAAGTCGATACCAACTACTGCGAAAGGAGCTTCAGGACACGGGACAGGTTGTAGCAGTCCAGCCGGAGGTGAGGTCAGTCGTTTGCGGTGTTGGCAGATCGAACAGGAAGCCACGTATTTTGCTACGCTTGTTGCAAGTCCAGGCCAAGAGAAGCGGGCTGCGAATTCGCTCATAGGTTTTATGAAAACCAAAGTGACCGGCAGTGGGATCGTCATGAAAGGTCTCCAGTATCTGGGTCCGAAGTGATCGGGGAACTACAGGGACCCAACGGTGTCCTTCGGGATGAAACACGTACCGGTACAGCACCGAATTTTGAATCTTGTGGTTCTTCAACTGCGGACGGAGTCGAGCGTTAGGTGTGCGAGAGGATCCCCGAATACGTTCCATAACGGAGTGGCAGTAGGGGTCACTACGTTGGCAAGTTGCAAACGTATGAGAATGGCTAGGTGGGAGCCGGTCGAGAGCTGCGAGTGAAGGAAATGCAGGACAGACGTCCCGCGGGTTGCTCACGGAAGGTGGTAAGCAGGCAGTGTTTGAAGGCGGTGGTAGGGGACAACGAGAGAGAGCATCGGCATCCTGGTGTTTCTTTCCAGACTTGTAGGTGACGTCGAAGTCGTATTCTTGCAAACGAAGTATCCAACGGCCGATACGGCCCGTTAAATTTTTTACCGTCGCCAACCAGCACAAGGCGTGGTGATCAGTAACGACCGTAAAGTGGCGGCCGTGCAGATAAGGCCGGAATTTTTGGACGGACCAAACAACGGCAAGACACTCTTGCTCGGTAATCGTATAATTTTCTCTGCAGGTGTTAGCGTGCGACTTGCGTATGCGACCACACGTTCTTCGGAAGTTTGCTGACGCTGCAGAAGAACAGCGCCGATACCATGGCCGCTGGCGTCAGTATGTAGAAGAGTGGGTGCGGTGTTGTCGAAATGACAAAGCACAGGTTCGGACGTGAGGGCACGCTTGAGGGCGTCAAAAGCAGTTTCGCATTCGTCCGACCATACATAGGGAGCTCCAGAAGGAAGTAGTTGATTGAGCGGCGCCGCAATGGTGGCAAAGTTACGTATGAAGCGCCGGAAATACGAGGCTAGGCCAAGGAAGCTACGCAAGTCGTTGGCGCGTGAGGCCTGGGGAAGCGCAGGACAGCGGTAATCTTATCGGGGTCAGGTCGAATGCCCTCCTTGCTGACAACGTGTCCGAGTACTTTAATCGTTTTGCTGGCGAAGTGGCACTTTTTTGTATTCAGCTGAAGGCCAGCAGCAGAGAGGCATGTCAAGACTTCGTCGAGACGCAGCAAGTGCTGATGGAAGGTCGACGAAAATATGACGATGTCGTCAAGGTAGCATAAGCAAGTTTTCCACTTTAGGCCCCGTAGTACGGTGTCAATCATCCGCTCAAATGTGGCGGGAGCATTACACAGGCCGAAAGGCATTACGTTAAATTCGTAAAGTCCATCGGGAGTGGCAAAGGAAGTTTTTTACTTGTCTTCTTCGTGCATGAGGATCTGACAGTATCCGGAGCGTAGATCAAGGCTGGTGAAATACTCTGTGCCTTGTAATGAATCTAACGCATCATCGATTCGGGGAAGTGGATATACATCTTTGTGGGTTATTTTGTTCAAGGCCCGGTAGTCTACGCAAAATCGCACTGAGCCGTTTTTCTTACGCACCAAAACGACAGGTGACGACCAAGGGCTTGAGGAAGGGCGGATGATGCTTCGTTTCAGCATGTCGGCAACCTGGGTATCGATGATCTGGCGTTAGACGGAAGAAACACGATATGGCCGCCGGCGCACGATGGAAGTTCCATCTGTGTGTATGCGATGAGCCGTTGCAGAAGTCTGTCCCAGAAGAGGAGAGTGAAGAGGAGAGTGCAGAAGTCTGTCCCAGAAGGAGTCTTTATGCTTGGATAACAACGCCAGTAACTCCTCCGTCTGCTGTGGCGTTAGATCAGTGCTGATTGCACTAGCGAGAACAGAAGCAGGGGCTGGCTCTATAGCGGTAGGTGCCCGTGAAACAGCAGTAGTCGAGGTAAGCACACAGACAGGCTGAGTGTCCAAGACGCAAATGACAACAGAGCCTTTAGGAAGAAGTAGTGGCTCAGTGGTTGTGTTGAGTACAGCCAAAGTGGCCGTACCGTTGGTGAAGCGAACAAGGCTAGGTGCCAGAGCAATCCCTTTGGATAGGCAACGAGCTGATGGTACAACTAAAACGTCACCATCGGCGATGTCAGAGTTAACTACAAGAAGTTGTTGCGCCGGCCAGGA